>NC_064421.1:37950499-38127999 GCF_023375975.1 Astyanax mexicanus
TAAAATCACTTTTTACGTTTTTTGGTTGTTTTTTCTGGTATTGCTAAACCCGAGTCTTTTTTTCTGCAGCCATAAGAAGGTCTGTTTCCAGGTGAGGGTTATTTGATGGCCACTCCGCCGGTAAACATCCTTCCTTCTGAAGAGGTATTGCCTCACCCCGCTCATTTAGTTAAATTAAGAGACACAGAGAGTCCCTCACATGTTAGAAAGCCTCTCTGATTCTCTAATCATCATTATCTTTACAGGAAGACATTAGACAGTGTTTTAAACGTAATGAATAAAAAATTCATCGAATTAAACCTGTTAAACGGTGTCTTCATATTTCTTCACCTTTGCGTTTAACGGGAAATGGGAAAGAAACGTCAGCAGTCTGGTTTGATGGATGTTTTGACTAGATAAATTTCTGTGTCCCAAACAGCAGCTCCGCCCCCACCCCTCCTGAGTGGGACGGAATAATTCGGCTCCTCTTTATGTTATCAGTTTATGGGCCATGAGATTAGATATGAATATGAAACAGGGAAACGCAGCCGCGACCGTCCATCAAAAGATAACTTAAGGAGAGTTTCCCGCGATTCGGTGTTGGAGGGAAATGATTAAGAAGAGAGAGATGGAGAGAGAGAGGGAGAGAGAGAGAGAAAGAGTGAGAGAGAGGGACTTTTTACTTGTTTTATTTTTTTTAATTAAAATAATATCAATCGCTCGGTCCGGCCGGTCAGTGTGTTAATCAGACAGCAGAGCAGCAGGTGGACACAGGAAACTTTTTCTCTCCCTCACATTTACCAAACTTACACCTCTTTCAGACTGTACCACACACTTTTCCATTTTGAACATGCCTGCATACCATTGCCGATTTAGTGTCCGATTGGTCGATTCACAACAAACTGATAAACACACTATTACACAATAAACTATTCACACAAAAACAGAAACGTGTGGAATAATTAAATCACCGCGTTTTTAATTTAACACGAGATTTTCTGTTTAAAGAATAAATTATTTCTGTCTGTTCAAAAAGTTTCTATATATTTTTTTTTTGTAAATTTCCCCATTGTGGGATTAATAAAGGATTATCTTATCTTATCTTAATTGGATCTCCCCCTATATATATTTTTTCTGAGCTTGTTTGTGTCTCTTGTTTGTGTCTTGTGCATGTTCGCGCGAATTTAGAATCTACAATTTAAAATAACGTACCTTAAAGTGATAAAAAAAACACAGATTTATTCAGTCTTTACCACATATGGTATGGTTCAGTTTAAATTAAATTGAACGCTTTTTTATTTTGTTTTTATTTTTTTATCAACTTCTCTCGTTCTCGTTTTCTCGTTTCGAGCGCATGGCTCTCTCCTCCTCCTTCTTCCATATATCATTCGTTTCATCTTCAAAAAGTTCACTCTATTGCCGTGAAGGAGGTAAGAGATGCTTTCCGCGCGCCGAGCTCCATCAGAGTGACCCCCACCGGCCAGCGCGAGATTCTACTGTCTCAAATCCACTTTCAGACAGATATACTAATCTCAGCCATTAGCTTAGTATATCCGCGCATCCGCGTGCCTTGAAGTAAATAATGTATTTGCATTTGCCCCCATCACACCCCCCCTCACCCCCACCCCATCTAACAGACCCCCCGCACCCGGCATCATATGCTCACAGTCAGTCCATCAGTTCTGTACGCAGCAGCGTTAAATCAGCGTTAAATCGGCGCAGAACTGCCGCTCCTGAAGTGTTCAGATCAGCCCAGCCGGGCACGATCACCGTACACAGTCCAAATGTGAGATCAGCACTGCAGGAGACCGACCAGTCCACGCCGGGTCTCTGATCTGTGTATCGCGCGTAAACACAGCGTACACGCGCGCAAACACGCATATAAACAGTCGGAAAAAAGAAAAAAGGCAGTGCACAGGTAAATTTCTGTTTACATGATCACATGACAAAACATTATCCTCCAAGTAAATCTGAGTCATTTAATTATAGCGAAAAATAACCATACAAGAAATATAGAATAAATACGTCCCGCAACTAAAGATACTGAACGCAAAGCCCTGAGGTTATCACCCCAGTAACAAGAGGAGTATCACCCCAGTGACAAGAGGAGTATCACCACAGTGACAAGAGGGGTATCACCCCAATGACAGTTTTGTACCATTTTCTCAGAGTATATACACAGTGTTCTAAACCGGTTTCAGAGACAAGGCGTGAAAAACGTGAAAGAGTTTTTTTTTTTAAGTAGCGTTTATTAAATAAGCGATAGATTACTAAATATAACGGAAAAATAGCAATCTTGGGGCACTTTTTTTGTGTCGATGTAGAAAATAAAAGACATAGGCACACAGACACACACGAGCATGCAAGCCTGCGTCCAGTGTTATCTAACACTATCTAATCAGAGATAAATACGATTATTTATCCGCCTAACCACAATTCCACCTGTTTTTAATAACAGCTATTTTCTCGATAGTTGGTTTGTTTGTTTGTTTATCAGAACATGGTTGTTTGGTGCTGAGAGCAGGACATGTGCTTTTACAGGTTTACAGATTTATGTTGGCGCTGCTGAATTATCTCCGAGGTCCGTTTAATCTGGTGATTACATTTGATTTAATTTTCATAATAATTAAAGTGAACCATCACTAAAATGAACGGTGTGGGGGGTGTTGGGGGTGGGTGGGTGTTAGAGGGGACCCCTCGGATGAAGGTGTGTATGTGTGTGTTGGGGGTGGTGGGGGTTGCTGGGGTGGTCTCCTCTCTCCGAGAATACTGATTACGTGATTAGATTGATAGGCGGAAGGCCCAGACAGAAATGATTAAATTAGCATATCACAAAAAAGTGCTGCTTTGCTGTAAATCCTGGGCGCGTTTGCGGCTGCGGCGGACTGACTGCACAGCCCTGCGGACGGATCTGCGTTAGATGGCAGCAAAGAGACTCTATTCTGCTGCTCGCGCTGCTGTTTCTTCTGCTGAGAGAGAGAGATAGAGAGAGATTAATGTAGGACAGCAGCCTACGTGAAGTTTTATTTGCTTATTTGTGTGCTTTTTAAAAAATCCTACACTTAGTCATTTAGTATTTCTTTTAGAATTTTTTAATTTTAGAATTTTTATGTATTTATGCACCAAAATTTAATTCTAGCCAGTGAATCTAAGCAGTTTAGCACTATTTAAGTTCTAGAAGGTGATGTGTTAAAAAAGGAAAATAACCTGAGATGCACACCAGATTGTGTGCATGCCTTTGCACCAAAAATATAATTCATAACTGTGAATGTAAAGATTCGTAATCTTTATTGTGTTTGAACTTTAATAGCCATCATGGAAGCAGTGAAAACTAAATCATTTTCATGCTGGACAGCATACATGAATATACATAAGTATACACTGACCAGCCATAACATTACAACTACAGACAGAAGGGAACACTATGATAAGAATCATGTTATGATGGTTAATCGACTGGATACATGCTGTTACTGGTATGCAGTGGTCAGCACCTACCAAAACAGGAAGGTCATGAAAAGCTCACCAGTCCAGTGTGATTCATGCGGAAGAGTAGACTAAAGTATATATAGTATACACTGTGTACAGTGTATATAGAATACACTGATCAGTCATAACATCAAAACTACTGAAAAATGTGTTGAATAATAAGGCAAAAGTGACCTCTACATGTTAGGCAGCAAATGAACGGTCAGTTTCTGAATGTAAGCAGGAGAATAGAGAAGCGTAAGAATCTGAGACACTATTCCAAAATCATAAATTATGATGGATAATATGGACTGTTACTTTGCTCTTCCTGGTATGCAGTGGTCAGTACAGATGATACAGGAAGGTCATTAGCACCCAAAGCTCACCAATGTGATTCATGTGGGATGCCAGGCTGATGACTCAGAATAATCCTTTATTTTGGTTGTTTGTTTGCTTTTAAGAGAGCACTATCCTACATTTTCCCCACATGAAGTAGCACCATGTAAATTGATTAAATGAAGTGCTACCTCAGGGCATGGCTTGAATAAGTTGTGATGTGTTATTTTGTGAGTGAGGTTGAAGACAGATCAGTGTGTTTAGTGCAAGGGTAATTTGTTTGAGTCCTAAGTGTCAGATCAATGGTGTATTGAATTTCTGTAGTTTTGTTGCCATTACCACCCACAGTGGACAGTAAGCGCAATGGGTTGAAATGATCGTGACTGGCAGCATCTGGCTTGATTTGTCCATGTGAACAGACCAACAACTCTAAGTGGGAATCAACAAGCAGAGTTTTGTAGGTTCCTTTTGGTTAATAAATCTGATTGAACATTTGTTTATAAATGATTATTAATAATCTAAACAGATGAATAGTTTTAAAAGCATGTGTTAATGTAGAAGGTGCATTTTAATTTGAATATGAACTGAGTTGGTTTGTGTTTTAGATGATGCTGCCTAAAGACAGAGCTGTCCGAGGTGCTGAAAGTGCAAAAACCCCCAAAACAGAAGACGTCCAACATACTGTATATCTGAATAAGACTAGGGCAGTATTAGTGACACACCAATTCAGAGCCGTACAATACAAACATACCAATTCAGAAATTATATAAAGATAAAAATAGATAAAAGGCTAATATAGCTGATGCAATAATAGAAATAGAATAAATGACAATAGGGTTAATGGGTTAATTCCTGCATGCAATATAATACAATATCCATGCTAATTTCACTCTAAAGGTATGATTGTATTTAGAGGCAACCTGGACCATGAACTATGCAACCTAATTGGATATAGGCATAGAAACCTAAATACATAATATGTAATAAAGTATAAATATCAAAGCGTTTATTTACTTTCCAGGAAAAAAACAGCTATCAAATAAAAGCTATTCATACTTCAGGACATATTTACAAAAAACGAAAACGCAGAAAGTCAAAGGGAAGGTGAATACAAAGGAGTTTCCCAAACTGAAGCTCATCAAAGATGAACAGATACAGAGAAAATGAGACCCCAAAGATCTGTTCATGACCTGGAAGAACCATCAACACTTCAGATGTCTTCATCAGATAAACAGGGTCTAGAGTTTTGGGACAGGAAAAATCTGAAAAAAAAAAAAAATCTATGTGTCTTTATCCATTCCTGTGAAGGATCAGAAGGAACTGATCAAGAAGTTTACGCTTACAAAAAGAATACAAAAAAGAGCAGAAGAACATTTACAAAACAAACAAAGATGCTACGAGCAAGCAATAGACTGACCACCCCATTATCCTCACCTCAACGTCATTAAACAGGATGTCTTTTTGCAGGTGCTGTGAAGTAGCTTCTAAAATTTAACTTTAAAGGAGTGAAAGAAATTTTCATGCAGAAAAAGTATTTTTTTTTTGTATCTATTTAACATAATGTTCAGATGTTAAGGCCATCAGTTTTTAGGTACATTCAGTTAAGGTACATTCAGTATTCTGTATTACTGCACTAATAAACAATATATATTTTAATAATATATTTTTTATTTGAAAGCCAGAACATTTTGGATCATCAAGTTCTTGATACATAATCAGTTGATGATAATGTTTATAATCTTTATGACAAGCTTCATTCTCTTTTAACTACAAATCTGTACATATTTTTTAGTGTGTACTGTGTCTGTGTATACAGTGTCTGCAGGATGCGTATCAGGCAGTGTATGTGTGTGTTTGAGAGTCAGAATATGCAAGAATGAATGAGATTTACAGAGCAAAAATCTTTAACAATCTCACCTTATTTTATTTGCTACATATAATTAATTACTACAACCACACAGTACACACTAAAACAATACAAAAAATCTTACCTATTACTATTACCTTCTGCATACAATAAATCCTGCTGCACTTTGACTCATGCACACTTTGCACTTCATTTCTACACTTAACATATATTCATATTGTTATTTGTTTAACTAGAAACTTTACATAACTGGCTTTAATTGTAAATCCAGTAAAGCGTGCTGATGAAACGTAGCTGTACATCATTACAATCCCTTTACACGTTCACATTTCACAGCTACATATTGTTTTTGAGTAAGTGAAGAGAGGTCATTATTCCTACAACGACCCAAAAATGATTATTCAATAACGCCGGGGCTTCTCGGTCGTAATGGCCGGCCTCTTGATTGATTTGGCAAATTTATTACCCAGAACCAATTAGACTTAAGTTTAATAAATAAGTCATAAATTCAATCAGCAGGATATTATTGGATTAAGATTCATCGTTTAGGTCATGGAAATATATTTCTTCCAACTCCATTATTAGCAACGAGCCATAAATAACGCCGCACTAGGACGATATCGCGTGTGATATCATTACTGCATAAACAAAGAACACACTGTAACCGTGAGACTCAACAGAGACAAGGTGGAAGGGGCAGGAAATAGAAAATGGGCTAGAGAGTGGGCAGAGGGGGTGGGGTCTGGGGGTTATCCACTAATCCTGGAGTGTAGGAGGTGTTAGATGGGGGCTTTCTTTCCACCCAGAGGAGAGATACATGGTGGGGGGCATTCTACTTGAGGAATAGACAGACTGAAGGAATGAATGGTTGGAAGCTTTAGGCTGTTCTCACCTCCAGCTTCAGTATAGGATCTAAAACAATACGCCCCGCTCTATATCCATCACCTGACGGCTGGCGTCAGTCTGCTGTCGCCTGCTCTCGCCCTCATCCCGCCTCTGGAGGAACAGTATGGGGCATGGTGGCCGCCCGCCACACAGCGCCGTTTCATTACATCACCGGGTTTATTAATATTCCCTCCCCCGAGTTTAACTGTGCTTCACTGACTGAAGGTGGGAGACGACCTCTGGCATCTTGTTCCTGTCCAAAGTGTGCTTTCGGAAATTGAGGGGCCAGGGCGCAACAGAGAAGCAGAACTTTTCCCCTTCGTCAGCACTTTCCAGGGATTCGGTTGCATGTTAGTCCTCGGTTTGTGTCTTGGGCTTGATTGATTGTTCTGGTTTAATTGGGGGAGCGGTCTCCTTCAGCTTCCCTCACACTTGCTGCTCTTCTGTTCTGGCAGCTGCAGAGAAGACGAACCTGAACGTCGCTTTCATCTGGTTTCTTAGACAGAGGCTTTAGTTTAGTCTGGCCATTTTAGATTTTCAGGGATGATGGGAAATAATACGCAGCTGTGCTCCAGTTTAACCTCTTTGGCTAAATGTCAGCAACACTTTCTAAATAATTAATCAATGTGCCAAAAGAGAGCTTTGAGCAAAGTTCAAGTTCTCTTCAATTTCTTTTCAATTGAGGATAGTTGAAAAAACTTATGAGGGAACTATAACTACTTCTTGCTGGGTATAAATAATTGCAACACCAATTCCCCAATAGTTTGGACACTAAAAACAGAGTGCAGTGTTTTGCAAATCACATACACCCATACTTTATTCACATTGGAACATAGAATTTTGTGAATACATGAATACAAACACTTTGCTGGCCATGCTAGCTATGGTGCAGCATTGAGTTTTAGGAGAGGAATATTGTTACATTCTGGCCTGATGGAGGATTCTAAATTCTCTTCTTTACTGGGAATTTTGTTTTAATGATGGAGTCCAGTTTAGCAGATGCGAACCTGGAGCTGTTGTGATGAATGCTGTATGTGGTTTATGTGTCTTACTGAAGAGTCCAAGCATTGTCTGGATGGGAGAATATGTTGTTCTAAGTCCTCTTTATATTGTTCACCATTAATATTGTCTTTCCAGATGTGTAATCTGCCAAAACTATAGGAACTAATGCAATGAAATATCAACAGTGATGCAGACTATCAATCTGTGGTTATGATGATACCAAGAAAAAAACAGCGCTGTTTTTGGATGGTGATGACATATATCTTCCTTTCTTTTGCTCTCAGGATCCAGCTTTAACCTGCATTAGTGGGTTACAGCACAGTACAGAATCAGAGCAGCCTGTTTTTAATGCAGTGCTGCCCGAGGGCCTGAAGATCTCCAGCATACTGTACTGACTGCCAGTCTTGTCCCTTTCACACAGGAATTTCTCCAGATTCTCTGAGTCTTATGATGATAGTATGGACTGAATATGGTCTTTACAATTTTAATAATGTGTAACATTTTTCAAAAATGGTTCGCTGTTTTTGACAGATTTTTGACATTGAGTTAGTTGTAAATTACTCCTATTAAAGCTGATTTTATTTAGTGCCACTTACTGTTTCAGTCTTTTGTTGCCACAACTCTCAACCTTTTTTTAGATGTGTTGCTATCATGTTAAGTATCTCGCTTTCAACATGTGATATGTGTTCTATGAGATTTGCAAATCATTGCATTCTGATTAATTTATTACGAAAATTCCCTTGAAAAAAATGTGTTCTTTATCAAATTACTAATTACGTTGATTGTAGAAATAAAATCAAACATCCTTGTCAGGAAAAAAAAATTAAACAATGGTTTAGAATGCTTTAGAGTGAACAGAAATAACGGGCTCTTATTGAAAAAAAAGACAAGCATGGGATCTGACCAGGGTGTGCAAACCTGGTTTTAACACCCATTTACTGATCTTTTTAACCTACCTTATAAATTAACATCTCAGTCTCTTTACTTGTGGGCTATATTTGCTTTTATTCCACTTTTGGCTGAACTGTTCATAAATTATTAGTGCTTGAAAGATTATATCTAGTTAGTAACAGGGATGTGTAGTTTGTTTGTATGAACATGATTAATCTTCAAATATTTCGTAAAAGAACCCAAAAGCAAAGTACTAGTTTTATCCTTACTTTGTGAAAGTTTTATACGTACACACACTCTGTACTTTTATTCTTTTCGCTGTTGTCAAGTGCTGATCTGATGGAAAACTCAAACACATTGAACCTCTACCCAAAGTAACACCATGTTTGATGTAATCAAAGGGTCCAGTGAGCTGGGCAGAGATGCAGTTGAGAAACTGCTGTGAGCAGAGAGTAGAAACAATGTGACACCTCGCACAGGAGAAGCACTAAATCCCTCAGAGCTCTAACACCTCACTGCGGAGAGAGAGCCGCCGGATATCAGCTGATATTCACTTCTGATAGACTGCAAGTTAAAAAGAATTGCTTTAAAGTTCTTATTTTTGCAGCAATCACTGATACACTCAAGAATTTGAAAATTAACAATAAGAGACAAATATGAGTTTGGTTCAAATAGGCCTGGACAACAATTTGATATTGTTATTTATCGTGATAAGAAAAGTTTTAATAACCGTAATATCATTTTTGTGGTATATCGATATGTATTACTTACAGAATCTGTCATGGACAGGCATTTTTACTGCCGTCAGTTCACAGCAGAACACAATCAGCCTTCATAGCCAGGCTACGTCAGTGCGTGATGACATAATCATTCAGGCGCATAGCCAGCTAGGCTAGGCTAGGCTAGGCTCGGCTCGGTCAGCACGGGATATTTTAGATGCAGAATGAGTGGCCCTGACGCTTCCACAAATTATTAAGCAGAAGTGAGGGAGGCAGGTCTAATTCAGTTGTTCGGCTTTCGAAGGTCTGACAAACTTCAGCTTGCTCCAAATTATGCCAGAGGGTGGTGCCGACTAGCAGGGGTAAAGCTTTTTGTATTCTTTATCCTGGTTGAAGCATTTCTGTTTTGATCTGTTAAATTTGTTTACAAAAGAAAGAAGCTCTGCCTCTGTTATAATTTAAAGTTATTTATATTGTTTATATGCAAATATGTTATAGGTATTAAAGGTATTGTATAGTTTTTTATGACAGGAGGTTTCAAAGACTTAAATAAAAATTTCAGACAGCAGGTAGGTAGTAGGTACAGATTTCCATTGCAGGGATTCTTAGCAGTTTTTATGAGGCCTTCAAAATATTGATATCGATATTGAAATTATATCGTATCGACCGTAATAAAGGAATATATATCGCAATAAAAATGTTGGCCATTAGTCCAGCGCTAGGTGCAAGTCAGAATTAGCATAGTAGTTTTCCAATTGCCAATAGACCTTCTAAAGTAGTTGGATTTCTTTTGTACCATAAGTTTTGTGTGTGTTTCCATGACATTCCTGAACTTCCTCACACCTCATTCTACTTGATGATCAGCATCACATTGTCTTTTTGTTTTCCTAGTCATTCATCACCAAAAAGAAGAGTAAAATCATATCAGAGCATCAACAGATAACAGCACAGTGGCAGGGCTAACTGTGGGGTGCTGATGCTGGTAGTGATGCTAATGCCACATCGTGGTAGCTAGCTATGCTATGCTGGTAGTTAGTTGTGTACTGCTAATGCTGGTGCTGTTCAGCTGATGAAGGATTCTAGGTGCTTACCAGTACTGGCTCTCCTTCCAGATTTTTTGTGTTAATGACATGCAAAATGTTTTCTATTGGTAAAAGATCTGAAATGTAACCAGGCCAGTTTAGCACCCAGACTCCTCTTCTTGTTTTGTTGAAATTAACATTGCCTTCTCTGACAGAGACATGGGGTCCTATTTTTGCACCGGTCAATTACGCATCATGCAGCTGGATTTAGGGTGTATTGGTGTGACTTTGGTATGGAGAGGGCAAAAAATATGCTTTGTGTGGCATGACCTAATTCCCTTAATTAACCATGGGTGTGTTTTGGGCGTAGCAGGAAATCAGTCAGTGTGCCAGTTGTCATTTTAAGAGTCAGGTGCACTTTGACTTTGGTGCATTGGTATCTTAAAAGCGTAGCACTTTGCGTGTCTCAGCAGAGGAAACTGACCTGCTCATTCATACTGTGAAGGTATTCCAGCAGCTCATTTAAGGGAACGGCAATGTTATTTTATTATTTATTCTCTTTATTGTTTATGTAAAAGCTGGATTTGTGCACTGCAGCACATTTAAAAGTTGCTGGTTAACTGAGCACCCGTGGTGCTGCTAATGCTGATGATACAAGCGGTACTGCAAACATGGAGATAGCACAATGGCAAACTCAGTTTTTATATTAATTCAGGTATTTCTAAACCAAAAAATACAGAATTAGAACTGAAGAGAGCTAGTAAAATTAAACAGAACAATATGCATATGTTTCCACATGCTCAGTGCAAGTACGCATTGTCACCAAGAGGTCTCTAAATCCCCAAAACTTGCAGACTGTCACTTGAAAATGTGGCTGACGAAAAGCCCCAGGTGTGTTCAATTGCACAATAGTTCAGTAGTGATCTTGTCCTGTTTTACCGCAAGTATGGAGACAATATGAGAAATATTAAGTAAAATTTAAATAATTAATAATGAAATGCTGAACATTCAGGAAATGTCTTAAGTTCTGTAAATATAAAACATTGCATGAGTTGTGATGTCACTGATGTCAAAGTTTACTTTCTTAAATTGACAGGGTTATCACAACATGACAGGGTGGACAGGGAGAAGTTGGAATTTTTTAAAGCCTTAATAAAAAAGAGGTTGGTAGCAAAGACCACAATATGAGATGGCTATCTATCTGTATGTGCAATAATGTATTTAATGAGAGTTCCTTTAAAAAAAATGTATTGGAATAAAACTGTATATGAAATAATCAGTAATATCACAGCCTTACTATCTCTACTTCAACTTAAATGCCATAGTTTGAATACTTTATCCACCACTGTTCAGTGCATTTATATGTGAAAGGTGGTAACCTCTAATAATAAAAAAATCATTCTGAGTAAATCTTGAAAAATGAATTGTTACATTGTTACACACATTGTTACACATTATATGTATTAGTGTTATTTGATGGGTGCTTCTATCACCTATAAGTATTAAAAATGAGGAAACAGGAGTTCAGCTCAACCTTTTAAAGCCTTTATATGAACATTGATTCAGTTTCAGAATTTTAACATAAGGGTGATGTCAATCAGCACAAGGCGTCTATGAGCTGATGTATCAGAACCGAGTCGCTGTGCTTTCCTCCGAGCGCATTGGGATGCTACTCAGCAATGCTGCATCAGCAGCATTCTGAAAAGAGACTTCAGGTTTGTCTTCAGAAGCATGTGCTAGTCTTTACCCTCCTGGTGTTGGGGCATCACTAGTGAAAGGGGGAGTTCTGCTTAGTGGGTTGGGTAGTTGGCCGTGTAAATTGGGAGAAAACTGAATAAAATTTTAAAATTAAATTATAAATATAATTAAAAAATAATAATTTTAAATCTAACCCATGCCTGGCAATGTTTTACCATCATCAACAAAAGAAAAAAAGAATGCAATACAAAAATATTTGATAAATAAATTATTGGATGTTCTGTGCTATAAGCGGACTGATTTGTGTACTAGTGAACTAGGGCTAGTGCCCTGTTGGGTTAGGCAGAGCAGAGTGCGCTCTGGCGCGTGTTCTGAGCGTGACTGGAGCTGTGACCCCATATCTCCACCTCAGAGGGTCTGATGCAGTAGATGTGTTAAACTTGGTGGCGGTTGGTAGCGAAAGGAACCAGGAGACGGTGGAGCCGCGGGTTTGCGCCGGAGGGCGGGAAGCTGCTGGAGGTGAAGGCTGGAGGCTGGGAGGTGGTCTGTACCTTTAAGCGCCGATGTTCACTGACTGCCCGCTGCACAGTCCACTGCACAGTCCGCTGCACAGCCCGCTGCACAGGTAACTGGAGATTTGTGTTGTAAACGCGTTGGGGCTTTTTCTCAAGGGTGAGCGCAGAAACAGCGCTGCGTTACAGCGAAAATAGCACAGGTTTTCCACGCGCGGGTCGTTAACAGTGCGGTGGGAACCCGCGCGCGCGGGAATGTAGCTGGTCAGGAATGTAGATCTGGATTTGTCTGAGTTAAAAACAGCTACTTACAGCGTCCGGTGCGCTGAGCGCGCGAGTGACCACAGCGCGCATCGCTACGTCCTTGAAACTCGTCCTCGCGCGGCTCCGCGGCTCCGGTGCGCGCGGTTAGGTTGTGTGTTGTTGTTTGAAGTGAGATAAAAGTAACTGGTCCGGGATGAGTTCTGAATCAGAGCTTTCCCAGCCTGAACAGCTGGATCTAATACTACAGGACTCTTAACTGTATCAGGACAGGCTCAGTGCTCAAACTGATCAAACTGTAATAACCAAATCAAATCAAATAGTTTAACTGTCACAAAACAATAACACACAGGGGTATAGGTGAGTGTATAACTAAGGTTCCAGATCTCTCAAAGTAGCAACAGCAGAAACACAATATGTAGAAACAGAAGTATAGAAATAATAGAATTTTACACATATCTTATAACACTACACTCTTTCACTGTAAAAAAAACAACTTAAAAATACAGATGTATAGATTGCTAGTTACATAAAACCATTAAATATATGTGAATCTAAAGCTCTATACTAACTGAATTAGTTTCTCAGTGGGATGTCTATGAAAAATATTTCACACTTTTTGATAAAACTCTTGCATTCGCACTGCAATTGAAAAAAACAGGAGGACCAGTGAGTTTTTTGGCTTTCTCGGTCACATGACATCAGTTTAGTAGCTTCTCTATTTTCACTCGCTGTTGTGTTTACGTGGATCTCTGTGGATACACACGCCCAAAGTGTAATAATGGTGCAAATAGCTATTTTATTAAATACGGGTGATGAAACTCAGAGCTGTCTGTCCAAACAGGACTAAAATTACCGGAGGACCACGGAGTTTAGCGAAAAACAGTAGGTAATTTAGCCTGTAATTTCCTCAGAGGAGGTCTGAGAAAAACATGTGAAAGGCCGTTCTGGACAGGAACAAAATCACAGAGGACCACCCTTAAAAGAGAAAATTACCCCAGAACCCATTGAGAAACTAATACCATCCGGATAGGGCTTAAGGGCGTTTTCACACCTGTAGTTGGTTTCTCTGGTCCGCATCAGTTGATGAGTTTATTGTTGCTGTCCAATGAAAAGCAAGTATCTCCAAAACAGCAAATGTACAGGAGAGAAGTAGAAACCTGAAAGTCAATGTAAAAAGAGTTTATTTTAGGTCAATTTTAAGTATTTCTATTGGTCTGTTCACTAATAAAAGTTTGGCATAAAGTAAGGAAGCGTTTGTCTTTAAATTATGTAATTAACAAAAAAATGGACAAAAATTGTGATACCTGTTTTTCACTGGACTGCAGCGTTATGTACTTGGAGAATTTTCTTTGTTTGTTTGGTTTGTTTTCGCACAGACACAAACCTAAATGCACCAAAATGTGCCCCAACAAGAACGTTGTCTCCTCTGATTGGTCAGAGTTGTCTGCTGCAGGAGCAAGAAAGTAAATGTAGCAAAATAGCTGTGTGTTGCACGTAGTAAATGGAGTTGCATAAAAGTGAGCAGTAAGCGCTGCGCACACAGCATTCAGCTGTGCATGGAGCAGCAGAGGTGCATTAGTTAAGAGCTGTAGTAATTAGTTAATCATCTGGATAATAAATCATGATAAACTGCACCTGAATAGCTGTTTACATTAAACATGAGGAGTATATTTGATAGGCAGATCGGATTGAGGTCAGATGATGTTCGCACCACAAACAGAATTGGTTTGGGATCAGACTGAGACCACCTCCTCTCACCGCTTGGTGCAGTTGTTTTCTCACATGCTGAAATGAACAACACCAAGTGTGCAAATGAACCAGAGTGTTTGTACTAAATAGTTTGTGTGTGTGCGTGAATGGTACATGTGTTCCTGAGAACTTTGAGTTTGATCATGGTTACTCTTTATGGAATAAAATATTGGAGAACCCCTATGATAGAAAGCAAGAGAGCACTGCACATCCTGTAAATCTCACACCTGTATGTCCAAAAGCTTGTATACTTCTTCTGAAATCGAGGGTAGGCTATTATTAAGGAGTTTGTTTCCTTTTCTGTTGCAGTATAGCCTCTACTAAACTTGAAAGACCATAGACATTATTTTATATATTTTTTGACTAAGTTAAAGTTCATAATTTTGCTTTGACATTCAAAATGCTGTTTAGTCCAAGACTACTTAATTTTAAGAAACGTTTTTATTGGTTTAACAAATATTTTTACTTTTTCCGGTTAAAGCTCATTAAACTCAGAATGTCAGGGTCTGTACTATGGATATCAAACAAGCTGTATGTGAGTAGCTAAATACTTGTGTGTGCCTCAAAGATGCCGAATAAGAACTAGAATCTGGGTAAAGTGAAAGAGCTGGGGTGAGTGTTAAGGGTCTTGCCCAAGGGCCCAACAGTGGTTGGTAGCTCGGTAGGGTATCAAACCCACAACCTTGTTATTTATTGACACATTGCTCTAAACACTGAGCCACTAGTGCCCTAATTTTGTCCATCCATTTCTTTAAAAATATATTTCATATATTTTAAGATACTGATGCATGACACCATTCAGACAGATAGAATGTGTATGTTTTTGAACTGGCAAATTGCTGACCAACTTTGGAAAATTATAAAAGTTTTTTTTTAAAGCTTTATATTGGAATAACTTACTGATCTATTAACATTACAGTTCCATAGCCTGTGTTCTTTATTTGTTCTTTTAAATAACAGAATCTTGAGAGTACTGGTTCTACACTGATGAAAAATCCAGCTCAGAAACAGTGTTGGCTTGTCTATACTGTTTTTTGATGGTTAAAGTTTTATCCTGTTATCTAGTTATCTTGAGAAAAATAAACAGTATACTGTTACACATCTCCTTTGGGTAACAAGGGTTTGAACAGTACAGTGTATGTTGCTAATGGTTCAGTTGGTGATACTGGTGATACTGGTTTACTGGCTTGATCTTTCATGTAATGCTGACCGTGCTGGTTCATCAGGTTGTTCATGCTGGTGGTCTAGTAAATGGTCATCTGTAAATTCTTAGTTACATACATTTGAGCATGGAAGTGTTTTTAAATAATTTCAGATATTGAGTAACAATTATTAACAGATATTTTATATATTTTATATTTTATATATTTTACATTTCTATTGGCTCTGTTTAATATTTGTTTCTTAAAAACAAAATCTAATCTAATAATCTTTATGAATACAGAACATATTTTAATATTCAACCATGTTGTAAACCAAGTCACTAATGACTAGCAACAGAAAAATAACATGACTTTGATCTCACATAGAGAGCACATATACAGCTCTGGAAAAAAAATAAGGCACCACTTCAATTTCTATTTCAGTTTTTCTAATTTTGCTATTTATAGGTTTATGTTTAAGTAAAATGAACATTGTTATTTTATTCTATAGATTGCAGACAACATTTCTCCCAAATTACAAATAAAAAATATTTTCATTTAGAGCATTTATTTGCTGAAAATTAAAAATAGCTGAAATAATAAAAAAGAAAACAAGATCATAAAGTTTTAAGAGTTTAGAAATCAATATTTGGTGGAATAACCCAGATTTTTAATTACAGTTTTCATGTATCTTGGCATGTTCTCCTCCACCAGTTGTACACACTGTTTTTGGATAACACTCCTGGTGCAAACATCCAAGCAGTTCAGTTTGGATTGATGGCTTGGGATCATCCATTTTTTTCTTGATTTTAATTCCAAAAGGTTACCAATTTGGTAAAATCAAAGAAACTTGTCATTTTTTAAGGGTTATTTTTTGTCAGAGCTGTATGTTATTGAACACTGTGTTTATTTTTTTTTAACAATGCACTGAAATAATGTATTAATACTTTAAGTCTTTTTTGTATTAATACTTAAGTCATAAACATGACAGATGTCATGTGATAAATTTTACAAAATGCTCACCATCAAGGCTGTCTGTCAAACAGCTACCATTACCTTTATTTGCAGTCGTGTCATGACTGAGAAACATGGACCACTCAGACTAGAACTGTATTGCAGTTACTAGTTTTTCGTAACTAGTGACAAACAAGTATGAATATGAAGGACTTGTGGTGACTGCTTTAATTCTGTATCTGCTGTGATGGCCTGGGGAACCATTGCATACAACAGTCAGTCACCCCTAGTAGTGATATTAGGGACATTTACTCATGGCAGAGCTTTCAACTAGCAGTTTTCAGCCCACAGAAAGGGGTTATCTGAAATGTCTTCACAAGATAGAAACACTTTTTTTCTGTCCAGTCTCTAGATTTATGACCATTTGAGTATTTATGTTACCAGCGTACATACATCATCATTACCTTTCTGCATAAAAAAAGTGTCATTTCTTTCCAACAATGAGCTAACAATGGTGTGTTATTTATGTATTTAGTTATTTGACAATACATGTTAAATCTCTTTTTTTTTGTAATTCTTTTCTTTTTTTTCTGCACTGGGGCCTAAAAGATCCTGCGGTCCCGCACTATCCCTGACCCTGTGCTGTCCTGTGTTTCCGCATTCAGCAAGAGCTATTGAACGGCCTGAGGTGGCGTGTTTAGGTGCAGCTGTGGGTTCCGGGACCCTTGCCTCAGGTTCCATGTGTTTGCATACTCTGCTGTGTCTGTGGCTTTCCTGCAAGCAGTCACAGTTGCAAGTACCTGAAGTGCTGATTTATGAAGAGCACAGGAAGTGTTCCTTTTGCAGAAATGTGAGCTCTCCTGAAATAGATGTTTGTTTGTTTGCTGTTTAGCTGGAGCTGTTTTGTGGGGTCGAACAAGGGACAATCTGTACGGCGGGCAGCCCTGCACAGTGGTGGTGGTTGGGGGGGTAGTGTTGGGGCGTACTGGGATTGGGACCACTGCCTGCAGAGTGTCTGTTTGAGTCCCAGTCCTGAGTCATCCTTGCAGGACTAAGGCGTTTTTACCTGAAGTTTTGAACCAGAGTGTGTGTGTGTGTGTGTGTGTTATATTGTATTCTGTACATTTAGTTCAGTTCGTTTTGTTTAGTGACTGAGAACTTTCTACTGTGTTCTGGCTAGGAGTGTGCCATATCATATCGTATGCAATAATATCGCCAACGTTTTTGAATATTGTGAGCGATAAAATACCCTAAAATATCGTGCCATATCACCCACCCCTTATTATCACATCAGGATTCTACTTTTTTACTGTTTTTAGCAAAAGAAAAATCACACTGTTCTCATTTCCCATTATATATCTACTAGCGACAGATTATATGTGTCCAGTATCATTTATTTTACTTTAGTCCTGGATATATGGAGATAATTGGAGTGCATTTTTAATTAGTATCATGACAATCTGGATCATTGACTTCTGTTACAAATAAAATGATAAAATTCTTGTATTTTTTAATATCTCAGTTAGGGATGTGCCGTATCATATCATATGCAATAATAACATTTAATATAATTATTTTTTCAGAAGTGAATTCTTTTTTTTTTTATTCAGTGTTTTGTCACATGACCACGAATATCGTTATCACAAAAATACCATGAAATACCATGAAATATCGTGATATTTTAGGGCCTTATCGTCCACTTCTAGTCCTGGCACCTACATGGTCAAGGTCTCCACATACTTGACATTAATTGGTTTGTAGAATGATGTTAGTTGTTAGAATGCGTCTTTCTTCGAGTGCAGAAGCGTCCTGTAGCAGAATGAGTTTAACAGAACTTAGATTCCTTTAACTTCAGTGTATAAATAAGAATTAATCTACAGTTACAGTAGATACAGCAGTCACCAGCATATTTGGCTGCAAGATGCACCTGCATGACGAGGGGGAGCATTACTACATTTGTTACTGGCATTAAAAGGGCACAGTTTACAGAGCATCTTTTTCGTGCGGCAGCCGGAGCTGTGTACCAGTACACAAGCATGAAGGGAACAAGCCGGTCAGCTAGCAGCCTTGTTTTTTTTGTTGTTTTTTTTCTCTCTCTCTCTTTTTCCTTTCTCTCTCTCTCACTCTCTCTCTCTCTCTCTCTCTCTCTTGCTCTCCTCCCTCCCTCATCTTTCTACCCCTTACTTGCCAAGCTAGGGTCCTGCCTAATGATTTTGAGGGAAGCGCTGTGCAGCCCTTGATTCGGACTAGCTGAGGGACGAGCAGCCAGGCAGGCAGGCAGGCAGGCACCCCCCCCACCCCCCACCCTGAGTAGAGAGAGAGAGTGTGTGTGTGTGTGTGTGTGTGCAAGTGTTTGTGGTCGCTGCACTGAGGAAGAGGAGGAAAAGCGAGAGGCAGCCGGCGGGCGGACGTCCTTGTCCTTGGGAAGAAGAGAGAGAGAAAGAGAGAGAGGGAGAGAGAGAGAGAAAGGGAGGGAGAAAAAAAAACAGAAAACCTGCACCCGAGAAGAAGTCATTGAGGCAAGCCAGGATCCAGTGTAAGTACACACACACACCTCTGACTGGCAGAGACGACGGGGGGCACGGGGGACCCGCTGACCCACCAGGCTGCACCGAGTCACCACGCTGCTGCCTGTGTGGCGCTTGCTTCTTTAAATGCCTAATGCTTTTGACAGGGGATTAGGTTGGGACGCAAAATGCCGTATGGCTCCAAGTTAGGGCTGCCAAACTTTGTTTGAAGCCCCGGCAGCCTTGTTAATATAGGACAGTGCTTCTGAGGGCTTTCTCCAGGACCGCTTTAGATGATTGAGATTGTTTATAGTGTTTACTGTTGTCCATTTGGTCCATTTTTACCTCAGTGTACTTTGCTTAATCTTTTGGAAATCATGTAAGAATTAGGCTGCTCAATATATCGTTTCAGGGCAATAAATGGTCATTTTTTTCTCTAATGAGAATTTTTGTCTTATGAAGCTTTGTAAATATAAGATTATTTTGCTTATTTTAGAAAAAGCTAATTTAAACCGTCTCATTTAGAATTCTCTCTCACCTTGTTTTGCGAAATTTAATCTCTAAAATAAGGGAATTCTACTTTAATTTAAGTCTTACCTTGATGTTTTTGAGATTTTTTGCCAATAGATAATTTGCAAAGTAGTCACATCACAGGAAGTGCAAATGCTTTGTTAAATTTAATTTTGTAAAACTTTTTTTTGCTGCATTCAAAGAAAAATTCATATTTTGATTCATATAATGATTGCCCAAATTAGCTTTACTCTAATAATTCAAACAAAGATTATTAATATTATTTCATGTTGGTTGTTGGATGTTAATGTCACCCTGTATATCGCGAAACAACTTAAAATTGCAATAATATTTTAATGTTGCATCTGTGTGGTGTATAGACACACTCTTGACATGCTGATATACATTTGATTCCCCAAAAACCGAAATAACAGTTGACTGGCTATGAAATTAAGATATCAAAATTAGGACATCAAATTGACTGAATATTTTTTTTTTCTATGGAAATGCTTCAAAGGACATTTGTTTATCATTGTTATTTGTGAGAATATATAGTGTAAGAAAAATCCTATATATTTATTAAATTTTCTGGATAATAAAAAAATCTTTATACGGTAACTATCATTCATTCGGATTGTTTTTATAAATGCATTTTAAATAGTGATGTTGTTTTAAACCGGCGGTGTGGGACAGCTTTTAAGAAAGTTTCTAGGTGAAATATACAGATATTGTCCATGTGGCTTAAAAGCTTGTATCTCCATTTTGTTTCATTTTTCACTTTTTGAAATATTGATTTAATAATTTTAGTCTATCCTTAAGATGTGTCAGAATGTCATGATGATTACTGCAAACAAATTAAATCAGAATTACTTGGATTTTTTATTTTTTAATCAGATAGGTTTTTCCTGCTCCTGTAAAACTGTTGTTTTATAACTGTTTGTGTGGTTCGATGCCTGAGACAAAGATTTACAAACATTTTACGAGAAGCTTTTGGCGGGAAACATAAAAATGGGAAGATACATAAAGAATATATTACCCCATATTTTATGGTTTTACTGGTCAAGGATTGCTGCGGCGCATTAATTGATTACAGAAATACATTTATTTATATAATATGTGTCAACATGTTGCAAATGTGGCTGGACCAATCAAAACAGGGGATGTGTCCCAAAGTACACACTACCGCACTAAGTAGTGTGCTAGAAATTGCAGCTGCAGGTGCTACACCTTTAGAAAGTGTAGTTTGGAACACAGCCCATGAAAAAAGCAAATCTGCAGCTGATAAAACTCATTCAGGGGCATCTATAATGTGTGGGGGGGTCATTTGGACAGCGACCCAACAATGAGGTGCTTTGCTTTGCAAAGTGTGGATGGCTGATATGCATAAGCATGTGTTGTGCAAGTATTAGCATAGCATAACCAATTGCTATGATGTCTAAGTGCACTGCTAGCACTGTAAGTTCTGCCTCTTAATTGCCCCATGTTAGGAGTTCTGCAGAGCTGCATTGCTCCATTGGTTATCTAACGCTGATATTTGGTGTTTTATATTTCTCTGTTTAGTGTAATGTGTGAGTACAAGTAAGAAAATAGCTTAAATTAACATAACAGCCTGTTACTATAGTTTATACATTGTTTAACGTTTTTCCTTCCACTACACTGATGTAAAAATACATTTACAAATACAAACTACACATTACTCAACTAATAATTTCATTAAATGATTATTTCATCATTTAATTACAAATACTCTATTTCAGTTAAAATGTTGATATAAATTAAACCAGATGTTATCTGTTAAGAGATTAAAGGGATTCATCTCCAGGGATTCACTTTAGTGTCGTAATGGGTCACGTGAAATTATTTTAATAGATTGCACACAACCCAACTTTATAATATTAGATAAATCGTCAGTTGATTAATCATCTATTTGAAAAAAAAAAATAGAAATGTAAGTCCTACAGTGGCTATTTTGTAAAGCAAATGAAATGGGCATTTTTTTGCATTTTGAACTATCCATATGTGTGTCTATTCCCAATCAATTATTGGCAATTATAAGGATATTTCTACATTTATAACAATCTCTAAGTTTAGGTACATGCATTGTATTGTATTGTATTGTATTGTCAGAAGTGCTACATAAAAAAGAATTGTATCAGTCCTGAATATGGAAAGCTAGCTGTCATTTTATGCTAACTGTAATTATGCAGAGCACTGCTATTCTACCCATATGCCGGCTATTTGAGGTCAGTGAGGCGTTTAAGTTTTCTCAGTTAATTAAACATGTAGTGGTCAACCTCACCACATACAGTATTGGGCTGGACTGGACTGGACTGAACAGTCCTTCCATGCTGTGCTACGCTACTGCGCTGGATCGTTGTTGGTCAGTTTATGCAGCTTCTTTTGTAGCTAAACTGCCACTGTCTCATTCTGCTTATGCACCACTCCCTAATTGATACCCGGAGCCTTCTGAATGTAGCTCATCTATTAATACCCACAGCAGTGATGCCTGCCACAGCACTGCCGAGCGTTTGAACTGGAAACCAAAGATCCGCCTGTCTGTAAACTGCTCACATCATCAACTTCCCATCCGCCGCGCAGCAGAGTGGGCAGAGCGGTCCGGCCCGGCAGCCGACGCCTCGAAACGGGAATTGTCCGACGACGCCGATCACATGCACGCGAAACACGTCAACATCTCCTCTCGCCGGGCATTACGGAAAGTAGCGTTTTTAAAAGCGCCCCATCCCCCCCCTTCCCAATATTGTTTCAAGTCCTGTGTTTGGACAGCATATCTCTCTGTTCCCTTTAAGCCTCTATTTACTCCTAATCCACGGTTTGCTTTGCAGAGCGAAAGGCTTGTGAAATCCTGTAGACTTAGAGCAAAGTTGATCTGCTGATTAGTATTCCACTGTCATAATATATTTGTCAAGTTTCCTCCGACTTCCTCCTTCTTCTCAATGTATTCTGGGGCATGGTCGCAGAGTGGGCCTATTTAGTTTAGCTGGATTTCGCTCGCCGTGTGCAGGAGGACCCTATGCATTAATTGGAGAATAGCGAGGTCTTTTGATTTCCCATGAAGTTGGTCATCCCAAGCCCACGCAGGCACTTGTTCGCATACGCATCCATTAATTGGCTTGGAAGGAGATGTTTGGAGAGCTAATCCTTCAGATTAATTCGATTCTGGGAGGGTTTATTGCTTCAGGCCAACTGCTGTCCAAGTGTCCCTTAAACAAGTTGTCAAGTACTAGACTAGGCTATTACCAAAGACATTACGTACAGAGTTAAATAGACGGATTTAAGCACATTGCTGCATGATATTGAATGCAGAGGTGGAGAAAGATGTATTGAAGTATTTAAATTTAAGTACTCTGTTATTGTAGATTTATTTTAATTATCTCTACTTCAGAAATTATTGTGTGTTCCTTGGGTCAGTGCAGCATTCTTTAGCTTTCATGGGAAATGACAAAAGCCATGAAAGACATTACTAGTTCCTGTCCAATGACCTTTTGCACTTTAGTGAATAATAAGTCTCGAACTGACTTTAGATGCATGTTATAATAGAAAAGATTGAGACTAGCGGAGACAGAGTGGAATCTCAGACACTCTGATATAAAAACAAATATTAGAAAAAACTTTAATAAGAACCGTCCAGCCAGGTAGATAATAGAAGAGATAATTGATCTTAACACACTGTATACTGTGCAAAATATAGAATATAGAACTCTGAGGGCCCTGTTGTAGCAAACTATACGTCGACTGTCAATAACGGACTGTGCAGCTTGGTTGAAGGTATGTCAGTGTGTCTTTGCTATCGTAACAACGGGAAAAGCAAACAGCATGTACTGATTATCTTAATTAATCATGGGTGTGTTTTTTCTTTTTAACGAGCCTGGTGCGCACTGACTTTGGTGGATTGATATTGTAATGGCGCAGCGCTTATATGCTTCTCAGAAGAGGAAGCTGACCTGCACGTTCACACACATTAATTCACGGGAACAGTAATGCTATTTTATTTAGTATTTTGTCATTTTGTGTCTCACCTGTGTTGCCAAGATAGCAATATGGCAGAAATTTACCTAAACACACCTCACTTACAGACCAGCATGACCTTTAGCTTAAAAATATCTACAAGAGCCATTTAAACGATGCAAACGGAAGGTGTGAAAAAATACACTATTGGCAGGGTGTAAGATAGCGATGAGCAAAGCTCGATTTCTTCCAAAAAAAAAGCTTAAGCAGTGATAACAATGTAGAGCTAAGTGATCATGGTGTCATGGTGGTTAAGAGTCCAAACAGACTCGCTATTAGCTGGTTTTAAATTATTTAAGCTGCTCTTTGATGGTTAAAGTGGTTGAAAAAAGTTTTACATCCAGGACAAAACATACTCTGTACAGGCAAGCTAACTGGTTATCCAGCTCTTGGCCAGCATCGTGTATGCTTAGCCATGCTAGTCAACCAGTATCTTCTAGCTAGGGATGCTGGTCTTGCTGGTCTTCTAGCTTGGTCATGCTGGTCATGATGGTTGGCTAGCTTTGTCTGGCTAGTCATAAAACAGACACTATATTATAACTTAGTATCTCAGTGCAGAGCAGTTCATAAGTTAAATTAATAAGAGAAAGTATAAAACGTATAATAGACGAGTAGAAGAAGAGTAATGATGCAGTAATAAAACAAGTTTTGGTTCGAAATCAGAATCTGTTTTAAATGCTTCTTGGGTCTAGTAACACCTGTATTGTCATGTAAATCTTCTATAATATATAACGCTGGTATTGGAGCTGCATGATATAGCCTGGTGTAAACAGGGTCTCAGAGTCATTCATTTCTCAAACAATGCTGTCATGCTTTCATTTGCTTCGCATACATCGTAACTTTCAACTTTGCTGGGGTCAGGTCTGAACTGTGGCTTCTCGGAGGGAATTAATCTTTACTGGTTTATTAGTAGAGTTCTCTCTCTGAAGTACCCTTCACCTTTTGAATAATTAACAGGCAGGCTAAACAGTGCGGTAGATGAGTCCAATCAATCAGAGTAAGGGGCGCTGCACTGTAAGGATGGTCCTTGGCCTGCAGGCATAAAGCATCTACAAGAACTGGAAACATAGACGTCTTTATGAAATTTAAAGACAAATACATAGAAATCCACTTTTGGCCCAACTGAAATCATTTTAACTAAGAGCAGCTTTCATTGAGTGTTACCTTCAATACTTAACTCTACACTATACTCAACCTTTTTCTTTTTTTTTTGACACATTTAATACCTGCACAGCAAATTTCTGGAGTTAGAGAAAGATGTGTGAAAGTGATGTTTTGAGTTCAGGGGTACTATTTGGCGGTGTAGTATTTCAGAGTTTATTCAGTGTGATTCAGCTCTCTTGCTGTTGACCACAGTGTTGTAGGCCATAAGAGCAAGTTAGAATTTTTGTTTACTGCAAAGTGTTACTTTATTCCAACTGAGAACTGCAGTGCAGTAAGTCTGTGGTGGATACATTTCCCCATGTTGATTAAGCTCACAGGAAATTTATGTAAAAAAAAAAAATTACCTGCTCACTCATGGTCTGTACTAAAACGTCATATGTAAAATTTGCAGATCCACAAATACAGAACCTAAAACACAATCCCCTCTCCATTCTCCACTGTTACTGTGTCATCGCTTTGAAGATGATGTAATAGTAGATATAAATGAACCAGAGAAAAAAGTGGTAAAAGTGAAACTTTGGACTAAAGTCATTCCTTTGCAGACTCAAGCAAAGCTGTTTGAAGAGCAACAAAATAAAAATGGCACTTACTACATGACATGGGTCGCAGACAACTCTCAAAAAGCTATGATGCCACACTAATGAAAAAATAGTCCACTAGCATGGTACTTTTCCATTAAAGGGGCACCCACCCTGGCATGATGTTGTCTCACCTGTAGTAGAACTCTATACAGCAACACATCCTAAATACTCTAATGGAACGGGCACTGTTTGGAACACTGTCTCGTAGGAATAGCAAAGAAGGCACCTATTACAACTGGAAGTGCACATAGATTCAAGCGCTCATATTTTTTGGTCTAGAGGCACATTGATATACTGTTTTGCTAGAATGGGCACCCTAGCGGGAACTCTATACCACTATAGGGCACTTTAGCAAATATTTTTAACCTTTTTGGCACTTTGGCACCTTTCCCCCCCCTGAGTTCACCAGTGTTCATTTAAAAAGTTCTATCGAAAACAAACCTGTTTTTTCTAATGCATTCATAAAAGTTGTTATTGTAACAATAATACAGTTTATCATAGCATTTACAATATACAATATACAGTGGTGTAAAATAGTGTTTGACCCCTTGGAGATTTTTTTGCATGTTTGTCAATGTTTCAGATCATCAAACTAATTTAAATATTAGTCAAAGACAACACACGTAAACACAAAATGCAATTTTTAAATAAGGGGGTTTATTATTAAGGGAGGAAAAAATCCAAACCTACATGTGTGAAAAAGTGTTTGCCCCCAGTTCAAACATAAATGTGGTTTATCACCCCTGAATTCAATTTCTCTATCCCCACCCATGCTTGATTAATGCCACACTATTCTCAATCAATAAATTACTTAAATATGACCTGCCTGACAAAGTAGATCAAAAGATTCTCGAAAGCTACACATCATACAGACATCCAAAGAAATCCAGGAACAAATGAGAAAAAAAGTAATTTGGAAAGTTTTTGAACTTTTGAACACCCCACAACAACATCCAAAAAACTGCAGGTCTCACTTTTTTCAGTTTAGGTCAGTATTAATGACTCCACCATAAGAAAAAGACTGGACAAAAATGGCCTGCAAAATTGCCAGAAACCTTTTTGATGATCCAAAAGATCATATAAAATACCCTGTGGACTGACAAGATAAAGCTTTTTGGAGGTTGTGTGACCCATTACATCTGGCATAAAAGTAACACTGCATTTCAGAAAAAGAACATAATACCTACAGTAGAATATGCTGGTCATAATGTGATGATCTTGGGCTGTTTTACTGCTTCAGGACCTGGAAGATTTGCTTTAAATGCTTTAATTGATTTAAATGGAACCATGATTTCTACTGTCTACCAAAAGATCCTGAAGGAGAATGTCTGACCATCTGTTCGTGACCTCAAGCAGAAACAAACTTGGGTTCTGCAGCAGGACAATGATCCAAAACACACCAGCAAGTCCACCTCTGAATGGCTGAAGAAAAACAAAGTGAAGACTTTGCTATCATGACAGGCCTATTGTGCACAGTCTGTGACTCTCCAGCATTGACCGAATATTTAACCAATTAAAGTTTATTTTTGTGGATAATTTAATAGATTTTTCACAATTTCTGCACACATCTATTAATAATATAGTTTATAATTGAGTGCACTGCCCATTGTGGGTGATAATATTAGCCTTCGATGGTACACACATGACCCACACAGCTTCAGAACATCTGCACCCACTATCAGACCTCCCTCCAACTCCCATAATTCACCTGCACCCACTATCAGACCTCCCTCCAACTCCCATAATTCACCTGCACCCACTATCAGACCTCCCTCCAACTCCCATAATTCACCTGCACCCACTATCAGACCTCCCTCCAACTCCCATAATTCACCTGCACCCACTATCAGACCTCCCTCCAACTCCCATAATTCACCTGCACCCACTATCAGACCTCCCTCCAACTCCCATAATTCACCTGCACCCACTATCAGACCTCCCTCCAACTCCCATAATTCACCTGCACCCACTATCAGACCTCCCTCCAACTCCCATAATTCACCTGCACCCACTATCAGACCTCCCTCCAACTCCCATAATTCACCTGCACCCACTATCAGACCTCCCTCCAACTCCCATAATTCACCTGCACCCACTATCAGACCTCCCTCCAACTCCCATAATTCACCTGCACCCACTATCAGACCTCACTCCAACTCCCATAATTCACCTGCACCCACTATCAGACCTCACTCCAACTACCATAATTCACCTGCACCCACTATCAGACCTCACTACAACTCCCATAATTCACCTTCACCCACTATCAGACCTCACTACAACTCCCATTATTCACCTGCACCCACTATCAGACCTCACTCCAACTACCATAATTCACCTGCACCCACTATCAGACCTCACTACAACTCCCATAATTCACCTGCACCCACCATCAGACCATACTACAACTCCCATAATTCGCCTGCACTCGCTATCAGACCTCACTCCAACTCCCATAATTCACCTGCACACACTATCAGACCTCACTACACTTTCCATAATTCATCTGCACCCACTATCAGACCTTACTACAACTCCCATAATTCATCTGCACCCACTATCAGACCCTCACTCCAACTCCCATAATTCACCTGAACCCACTATCAGACCTCACTCCAACTCCCATAATTCACCTGCACCCACTATCAGACCCTCACTCCAACTCCCATAATTCACCTGCACCCACTATCAGACCTTACTCCAACTCCCATAATTCACCTGCACCCACTACCAGACCTCACTCCAACTCCCATAATTCACCTGCACCCACTACCAGACCTCACTCCAACTCCCATAATTCACCTGCACCCACTATCAGACCTCACTCCAACTTCCATAATTCACCTGCACCCACTATCAGACCATACTAAAACTCCCATAATTCACCTGCACCCACCATCAGACCATACTACAACTCCCATAATTCACCTGCTCCCACTATCAGACCTCACTCCAACTCCCATAATTCACCTGCACCCACTATCAGACCTCACTCCAACTCCCATAATTCACCTGCACCCAATATCAGGCCTCACTCCAACTCCCATAATTCACCTGCACCCGCTATCAGACCTCACTCCAACTCCCATAATTCACCTGCACCCACTATCAGACCATACTACAACTCCCATAATTCACCTGCACCCACATTCAAACCATTTCCCATAATTTATGTTGCCTACCATGAGCACAATGGCCAGTGTCAACCTTATTTACAAGATAACACCTCATAACTTCAACAGGTGCGGGAGATTGCAAGCCATCTTTATAATCAGTTCATATACTGCTGTCTCATGACTTTTGGCATAGCAGTGTATAGCCAGAAATACTGGCTATATTTCTTTTGTAGCCTTTTGTAGATCTCTTTTCCCTATTATTTCCATATGACGTGTGCAAAAAATCTTTGTCATTATTATTTTATCTCCACTACTTCAATATCAATACATTCCATTTCTGTGAGGAAGACTGTTAAGTGTATCAAAGAGGCCTGTAGCGTTTTAACATGTTATAGAAATAAAATAGGCTGTATGATATGACTTTATGTAATTTTGAAGCGATGCATATAAGATTGGAGTGATTCTTGTCTGCATCTGCAGTGCTGGGGTTGCCTGGAAAAAAAAAAAAACATCAATACTCTTAGAGGCTCTTTAAATTTTCTTTTCTTGCCTCTTTTCTCCATTTATAGAAGGCTGGCTGTGTTTTCTTTAAGACTAAGTGTGTTACACCTTCCCTCAAACTCTTAACAGATCAATACCTATAGATCCTCTAATTGGAAGCCATTAGTTATGGGGTTTATAAAGCTAGTAATTATTGTGTGTAATCTTGCAGAAAATTAAATTTAGGGTTGTGTACAGTGTATTGGGGAGAAGTTTTGCTCGTTTTTGCTCCTGCTGCATTCACTATCTGTCAGCTGTTCTACAGCCCCACTTTTTCATGTCTGGTGCTGTGTGGCCAATTTTAGTATTTCTCGCATAATATAGGCACAGCTATAAGCTCTGACTGGGAAGAGTGCAGTACTGAGAAAGTGTTGTGGGACACTTAGACTACAAGAGGTAATGGGACTGTGGCCAACGATCAAATACAGAGGGGGTTGTTGTGTGGGAAAACCAATAACTTAAGCCTGAAGAAGGAAAGTAGGAGTGTGCTCTGTATAAAAGAGGTCTGGATCAAGGGTAGTCAAAATGGTAATATGGCCTTATGAATACCTAAATAAGATGTAGGCATTTATGTATACCCCAAGCCAGTTTAAAATTACTTCTGAATTGAATATTATCTTTAATAATTGTGAACATGTTGGTTCAGGCACCTTTATGACCCCGTAAGGTCCTTATTATTAATCTGGAAGGGTGCAAGCCATTTTTGGCATGCTAGGCTAACGTACATGACATACAGTACATAGAGTGGTGTGAAAAAACATTTGCCCTCTTAAAGATTTCTTTTGTTTTTGCATTTTATGCAAACATACATTTTTCAGATTATCAAACAAACTTCAATATCAAACAAATATAACCTAAGGACATATAAAAAAAAAATCACTTTTTAAATTATGATTTCATTAATTAAGGGGAAAAAAACTTTCCAAACCAATCTAAACCTTTGTGAAACAGTGTTTGCCCCGCCATAAATTAACTGTGATTAATAACACTTTTTGGAAAGCCAAGTTCAGTTTCACTACTAACCACAACCAGGCCTGATTACCGCCAGACCTCTATACCTCAAGACATAAAGCAGATAAAAGATCTCAAAAAGCAACATATTATGCCCCTATCTGAAGAAATTTAAAAACAGATGAGAAACAAAGTCATTAACATCTATCAACCTATAAAAGCCTATAATTTCTCAAGCTTTGGGGACTACAGCAGACCACAATGAGCTACCAATATTTACAAATGGAGAAAACATAGAACACTGGCCAAAAGGGCATGGACAGCTCATCCAAGAGGTCACAAAGGATCTCAGAACAACATTTAAAGACCTGCAGGTCTCACTTACCTCAGTTAGGGCCAGTGTTAATGATTTAATAATAAGCTATAGATTGGTCAAAAATGGTCTGCATGGGAGAATTACAAGGCAATAAACACATCTGAGCAAAAAGAACTATGCAAAATTAGCATAGGGGACACATATAAATAATTAACTAGAAAAAAATAAACTCAATCCAAATAATAGAGAACAAACCGTGGAAAAATCTTATGGCTGATTGTCATCAATTACAAGCCAGTCCCAAGTGCTTTACATATGGCCTGTTATCTGATTACTGCATATCAGGATGTTCATATGGATGATGCGATCCACAGTTTGAATGTACTTACATTTGCCAATATCTATACTGTCCAGCAGTTCCTAGATCACGGTAAATGATCAGTCTGATTTTATTAGCTTAATTGTGTGGCAGGTCATTAAGATCACTCAGTACAGGTGTAGGCTATAACAGGTGTAAGTATTAATCAAACACAACATCAGATTATAACTGCGTATCATTCCAGACATCATCACCTGCTTTCAAACGCAGCAGCACTGCTGAGTGCATCCAGTAATTTAGCCTCTTTAACATGCTGGAGACTTTTTATTCTGGTCTAGATTTAAGAATTGGGCCACCAACAACATAACCTCTTACACAGTCTGTCTGCATGGTGATATCAGTCAAAAATAGCCCTAGTTTCGAGCTCCAAAAGTCTGCCCCCACCTCCTCGTCCTCCTCCACCGCGAAAAAAAAAGTGCACAATATTTTGACTAAGGCTCATGTGAGGCTTTTTACTGCGCTAACTTACCAGTCAGATATGCAAATCGCCTTTTGTTTAGCTGCATAAATGAAAATTGCTAATCAATTTTACCCCTTATTTCATGGCCTGTGGTTCCTGCCCCGCCCCCACCAGCTGGTTAATCATGCACAAGCTGAACACTTCATTACCCAGGACATGTTTGCCCCTCAGCGCTTTCTCGCTGGTAAATTAGTTCTTTCTATTTATACAGGTAAGGCAGGTCAGAGGTCTTCGGGTTGCGAAAGGTAAAGGGATGAAATTAATATAGCGCCAGGCTCTTCTAGCTGAGAGCCTCCCATAAGAAAAGCCCTCCAAACTTAAACAGTTTCATAAGGAGAAATGAATTGGCACCATAGGAGCGAGCCCCTTTTTTGTTCCAGCCTCAGATCGGTCCTGCTGTGTTCTTTCCCTGCTCCAGAGCATCGCTGCTCCTTTGAAGACGGCGAGCTGGCCTCACCAAAGCCTGTTTTCCTCCATTCTGCATGTCCTGTCTATCTCCATACCTTTTTTTATAAAGCTAGACATTGTTATCATCTATCATTTTTAAATTATTGTCATTCTAAAACAAGCCAAAACAGATTCACTAAGGTCTGAGAACTGTTCACAGTAACAGTACTTTTGGCCAGGGATACTGGGTCACTGACAAACCTTTAAAATGTGCTTGTGGAAAGACTGGCGTTTTTTTTGTAAAGGAAAGAAAGCAGTGTAAAGTAGGAACTGTTACAGTGAAATTAATGCATCTTTAACTTCTGCTGCAAACCTACGGCATAGAACCGGGACCTATGCCAGACCCTACACCATAGTCCGACGCACACATCCCTAGAAATGTAACTATGTAGTGTAGACAGCACCAGCTGTGATTGGTCCACCGGGCCTTGCATTCCCACCCACACATTCCCGCCTTTGCAGTTTAAGCGGTATATCCACTGCGTGGTGTATTTTCGCAGGGTACACATAGACTGTGGTGTAGGTTTCGACGTAGAAATTTAAGTTGGCATAAAGAGTGTGGTCATAGTAGGGGCTGCCAGATTCACCATGTCATTAATTTCCATTAGCATTGCCACTGTATCACTAGCATCATCACCACCCTGCTAGCATTGATACTGCACCAGCTGCTGGCCTTGCTGAGCATAGATACTGTGGTATTAGCAACGCTTTCACAGAATTAACTTCGCCCAGCATCGCTACCCCATCGTTAGACACAGGTCATATTCAGCAGGACCTTCACATCTAAACACGAGTAAATGTGTGATCTACATCTCAAGACTATTAGAGCAAGGCTTCAGTTTTAAACCAAACAGGGTCACATGGTCACATCCATTGATGGAATAACCTGCTCATTTAGTATATTCAGGGAGTCAGCTGACCTCATTCTTTCAGCACATACTGTTGCTGAACCTAGACGTGATCAACTGCAGCAAACTGCAACCCCACATCATTTACTTAGTTAAGTCCAGGTGGCAACTTTTTATTTTTGGACAGGCGCTAACAGTTACTTTCACAGTAAGTAAAGGGCTTTAACCTTCTATTTTACTCCTCAAAAATCTGCTTGTGGCAGCTTTATTTGAGAGTGTAGAACCATCTAGCAATGCTCATGACTCATTGTTTCTTGTTTGTTTGTTGTTCAACCTTTGATGCTGCAGCCATGATTTGTAACCGCATTCTTCCTATTCATTAGAAAAACCACAGAACTTCAACCTAAGTCTCTTTATATTATTGAAGCAAAGACATCAGTTTAAAGTTTGTTACCTCATAGAAATGCAACACTAAAGTCCTCACTTTATTTTACTGTCTACTCTACTTTTTTTCTTTGTCCTTTGCTTAAATATTGTAAAAATTCTGATCTGGCTTTTCACACAGAGAATTGACACAAATGACACACGTGTCACAAATGCTGAAAAAGATCGGCCACATCAGTCTAATTTTTACTGTACTGGGTTGAAAGTCTTTTGGAGTCTGCTGTGTTGTGATGTGTTCAGCTGAAGAGTGACAGCCTTTATCTGGGCTTTGTGAAGATGAATTGGAAGGATCTGTTTCACAGGTGATCCAGATGAAGAACCAGTTTCCTGTTAGGTCTGTTGACCTTGCTCAGTGTTGGCCACATTGGGTATAGGTTCTGCCCATGTTCTGTGGCAACACATTTACCCAGGCTTAACCCCGGCCTCTGGCATTAGTCGAGGTTCACAGGGGTGTTGGACAGCACGTGGGCTCATCATCTTTATTCCCCTCTACCAAAGTGACATTGGCACTTCTTTCAGGGCTGTAGAGGGTCAAGGAGGTATTAGTGGGGAGTGGGTAGCTTTGAGGTTGTTTTTTGACACCACCCTTTGTACAAGTTCTTCATGGGTAGTCATTAGCCTGTGCCAGTGTGCTTTTACGTGCTTTTGCCTCACTCCAAGCTCAAGCGGGGCATCTGTAAGGAGCTTCATTAGCTTGAGTGAATTCTTTAGTGGAGACCCTCACTCACTAGGTCTTCTCCAAGCCCACCCCTTTATCCGGCCGACAGCCCGCACCCTCGGCCATCATCTGCTCCCTAAAAATACGCCGCCTTCTTCCCCTGATCCCGCAGCATCTGATTTCAGCTTGGAAGCCTATTTTTAATCCATGGCCGCAGCGATAAGACACACTGCCATTTATTCATTAAGTGACCCAGCTGTGCCGTGCTGTGTCATATTTTCCCTTGGCTCTCTTGCTATGCGCTGGAGTATAGTTGGGAGGGGGTCATCTCTGCGCTGTTGATTCGCTCTGAGCCACAGGACGTCGTATCACATCACCGCTCAAGTATTTTCATTGAAACCAGAGCGCTCACATCACGTGTATTTACATATAAATATACACCTGCAGCTCAAGCCCAGTCGGGGTGGGGAGAGGAGGGGGTGGCCGTATTTTTTCCATTCCATTCCTAGCTTACTAATGTTTACATCCATTAATAGCTAATTCCCTCATCTTAGCGCATTTAGACGCACTACGTGTTTGTAATGCTTGGCAGGGTAGGCAGTGGAAAGTCAGCGCTTCGATTACTTGCGGTTGGGATTTGGTAGAGTTTGGCTTTTAATGAGGGTGGGTGGAGGTTGAATTTTGGTGTTCTTAAGTGGACACCAGCAGCTGCTTCCCCAGCAGGCAAGCAGGCGAAGATGGCTTCCATTCTTTCCATGTCTGAAGTGTCTTCCACAGTGGACTTGCAGCTCTTCGCCGGAATGGTTGCAGGACTTTAGGATCTAACTGACCTGGATTCCTGCGCTCCTGGCAGCCCCGGGTCGCTTGCCTGTTTAATTGCTAACATAACGTCCCAGTATGATTCATACTGAAAGATGAATAAGATGATATGCACGGGCTGGGGGTTGGGGGTGCTGGGTTTGCAGGAGATGGCCTTGGCTTCACCGCAGGTCACGTATAGATTGATGAGAGGTTTCAGCGAGTGCTGTCTGTTGGGTATGCTGGGAAGGGCTCGGCTAAGCTGCGTTTTGCAGTTCACGGTCATTGACCTTCGCGTTTCTATGTAAAGAAAAAGCTGCGTTGTTTCATTGTTATTTTTGGAAATTGGAAGCAGCAGAAATTCCAAGGGCATTGATGAGCTGTTGAGACCATTTCAGGAACCGAAACTGTTCAGGGGTCTTTTAAAGTACAAAAAGTTTGCCAACTGAAATGCTTTACCTTCAGATGCACATACGTCCCTGTCTAGTTATCTTAAAAACAAACAAACAAAAAAAACATTCCAAATGAAGACCAAAAGAGCTCAGAAAAGAAAAAAAAATCTACATCTGAAGTGGATTTTATGATTTTTTTTGGTAAATTACTTTGTCATTTATGATAATGATTAGCTATTAGGTTTGGCTAAGAACAGCTTTCTAGGTAAGACAGATGAATACAGTATATTTAGTTTTATACATCAGTCAGCCATAACATTAAATGCCTAATACTGTGTACATTTGAGTATTTGATCATTCCAACAAAACAGATTTATTGAGACATAGACACATTTCTTCAGGAGGTTGTGATACAGTAGTTTATTTGAGGAATATATAACTTCAGTATATTCTCAAATCCCCCATAATATTAAAAGCACTGATATAGTGTAATATTTATACACTATCAATCACACTTTATAGGTGACTGTACTGGAAAATATTGGGACACATCTTAGTCATTAAATGTAGGTGTTTTTTTTCAGCCTCTAGCCACACAGTGTGCCTTTTTTAAGCTTTTTCATACAATATGATTTAATTGTACTTTATATTATTACATAATATATGTGGACTATAAAGCATTTTAAATTGAGATTTTACATTGAAATTAAATTATAGCCTAACTAGGCTGAATCCCCATCCAGGAAACTAACCCATAATATAATATTTTGAAATTACAAAAATGTAAACTTTTTGAACCCTACGGTAATTATGCATTTATTAATAGTTATACTGATCTGTCTTGTGATCCTTAGTATTATTTAGTAGTCAATTTCATGACGGATTGCCTGTGAAACTGTAGTTAAGTAAGACATTGTTGTGATTACAAGTAAAAGAACAGACGTGTGGGCTTACAGTGTGCATGGAGTGTATGAATGTTTGTGATGATCTCTGATGTAACTGAGGCCTTGAAGCATTGGCTGAAATATCATTTTTTAATTAAATACAGAGGTTCAGTTTTGTTACAGAGTGAGTGTTGTGTCATTCTTAATGAATAATCATGCATGATTTTTGGTTGCACCTGACAAACAGTTGGTTAAAGCACCTTTTCCCCTTGTTTCGTTGCACTTTACAATAGGGGTGGATTAGTTAACAGTGCTTAAGACAAAATTACTCAACTAATTATTTATTGCAACTAATTAAGATTAGTGCTGGGCAGTTTGACCAAAAAAATATGTCTCTGTGTTTTTTAAGATTCTGAGGGTTTCACTGTGTATTGTGGCATTTTTATTTATTTATTTATTTATTGCATGACTGGGCTTTACTCTACTCTACTCTTAGGTTTTTGACTTACTCTACTTTTAGGAGTCCATATAATATAAAACACTAAGGCTTTAAATTAAGGCTTTGATTTCTATTGGGTTTACCTTGTCCCGTAAAATTGCACAATATATAAATATATTTGACTTAATTAGCAGAAAAACAGCTGAAGAATGCAAACAATAGACCCTAAAAAGAGAAACACCAACAACTTTATCACACCTTCCTTTAGAAAAAAACTAAATATTTTAAATAGTTCCATAAATACTATAAACAGACCTAAAATACTCAGTGTTTAAGTATTGAAAGAGATATTATTTAAAAGCTCAAGTTTAATATAAATTTACAATGTTATTATTGAAGCCATGAAGAGGCATTACAGTATTAAAACCAACCACAATTCCCTTCTATCTCCAGTTATAAATATAAATTCAGTTCAGTGTAAATTAAAACTGTCCTTTAATCTACAGTATTAATATGTTTAAACATGGCTATGGTTACTGCTCTTAAAGTTTTTTCTGCACCTTTTAGAAGTTCTAGGAGATAAAGTTCTGTTTTTATTTTTCTCCAGGCAGGACAGTGCAAGGCGCTGTGACTTCATAAAGCTGAGCCACCGTCACTCCGGTTTGTTAGCTTGTTATGCTAACTGGCTAGCATTAGCTAGCATTACGTGTCTGCTTTCTTTGACAGTGCTGTTCTACACAGCACTCCGCAACAGCTCTAGCAGTACGACGGTATGTGAAAAATGCATATCGGTTCTAATTTCTCCTCCTGTATACCATATGAACCTATATACCTAGCGTCCAGCACCAGTCTCAATTCATTATTATTTACAGCATTCTTAAGCATTAAATTAGAAATGTGTAATAGTGTTTTATTTAGTGTCAATTAATAATAACCATATTTTTTGCACTATAAGACATTTAAAATCCTTTAATTTTCCCAAAAATTGTCAGTGCACCCTGTAATCCGTGCACCCTATGTATGAATGTTACCAGTCAGGTTGTAAGAAGCAGTAAAGCCTCTAGCCTGCTGCTAACGCTGTATAACACTGCTGGAGCAGTATTAGCATTACCTGCTAACTGCACTAAGCTCTAGCTCTTTTGCTGTTCAGAGGTGAGTATTATTGGCCTGTTGACTGTGTGTTTAACGCATTAAAACAAGCTATGTGGGATGAACTCCTAGTAAATATCGCCTTGGCTTACTAGAACACTCAGGTTTCCTCATTGTAGCGCTGTTGGGTGGCATTAGCCTTAGTGTTAGCCGTATTGGAAATCTGCAAATTTAAGCTTACTGTAAATACATGGAAAGGCTTTACTCACCCAAATAAACAGTTTCCAGGAGAGAAATCTATGTAGATTAACATCCAGCACTCATTTAACTATAAAGTTTAAGAGTTACAGTTTTTTTTTTTGCTTTTTTGTTTACTTAACTTAGCTTAGCTTACCAGGTCTAGCCAAATGAATTAGAAGGAAAACATGGCGACATCCCCATTCCTGACTAGTGCCAAATAATGCGCTTTATATTCTGGTGCACTTTATGTATGAAAATAGAACAGAAAATAGACGTTTGTTGATAGTGCATATTACAATCCGGTGCGCTTTAAAGTGCGAAATATGCAGTAGTTTGCAATTAACAGTGTTCAATACTATCGTAAGTACTGCTATTTGATGATATTGTAAAGTGTTTCCTCTAGTTTTTGGTACTGCAGCTCAGTAAAGACTGTAACAATTGTGAATGTCCTCCTCCTCTGGAATGGAAGTAGAGCAGTGGATGGAGAGCAGTGGCGGCGGCAGTGGCGGCAGCAGTTACAGCGTGTACAGTGGCCTCCTAGCAGGGAGCTGCTCTGGCTCCAGTACAGTAGATAAGGCTGGAAGTGCTGGGGGAGATCGGCTGCTCCCAAAGTGACACCAGCCACTCTGTGATCTGGCGTGCTTTCATTCGCCAGCAGATTAAAAAGCCTCTTGGTGCGCCCTGGCACTAGAGCCCCCCCCCCCCCCCCCCTCTGCCAGGCAGAGGGAGAATGAGGCGAGCGAGTGAATCAGAGCCGTACTGGAGCTGCGGGTGCTGAGGGCCTTCCCTAAGTACTTCCCTCTGTACACCCCCCTTAACTCCCTCCGTCTTCCTTCTTTTATCTATCTAATTCAGTTGCAGTCTGTTTGTGGGAGGATTTTACAATATAAAGTGCACACAGTGTCATCAGTGTGTTTCTACCTATTTCCACAATCTTAAAAAAACACATTTATGGTTATTCCATGATGCCATACTGTAGCTTATTTTTATTTATACATTTATTTCTTTAATTTTAATATTATGTAACAAGGCATATCTATGTCCAATATAATGAGACAAATAAGTGGCTCATAGTATACATATAAGTAATTAAACACTGCTTTTTTATTTGTTGCCCTACCCTGCACATTTTGGGTGTTTTCCTGGCTCTAAATCATGGGGAGCATGTTAAAATAAGGGTCCTTTATAAAGGGTTTATTAATAGTTTATAAACTAGTTTGTTAATATTATTAATTAGTTTATAAATCATCAATAAGTAGTTATAACACATAAATAGAAAGGGCAACAGTGACATGTCATATACCAAATCGTGATTCCAAATTCGTTTAAACAGTTAAACCTCAGATCTTATTAGATGCTTATCTTACTTTGTCTTTTCCATCAGTCATCATTAACATTTCTGTTACTAACTGTATTCCTTTAACGATAATAACATATTAAATGACTAAAATGGCTTTCTATATTATTTTATTACATATGTTAAAAAGTCATTGTCACTGTTGTTCTTTCTATTTATGTGTTTATTAAGTGCTTATTAATGTTTTTAAGGATTTACAGCTTATTTTATAACCATTAATAAACTTCTTTATAAACTAGTTATAAACCCTTTTATAAAGGAGCCTAATTTTAAATTCGTACCAAATCATGTGATTCAAATGATCAACTTGTAGTAAAAAAAGAAAATGATGTCTGATAGATCCAAAGGGATTCCTAAAAAATTTAAATTAGTTTTTCCTCCCAAAATATATGATTCAAAAACACGACTCACTCAGAGTTCACAGAAAAGGTACAAAACCAAAAAAACTTCAGTCTGTATTGGCTGTGTTTTTGTTTATTTATTTATTTTTTGGCTTTAGCGTTTGCTATGCGCAGCGGCGGCAGAGGTGGAGATGGAGAGTTGCTAATCCGTGACGCTGGCCGAGCGGAAAGGGCAGACATATTTATAGTAAACTGAATCACTCGCCTACAAATACACAACAAAAGCTCCGGCCTGTGCCATTTCGCCACTCTACAGTACAATTACAGCAAAGCTCCGTGCAAATATGGCTTTGAATCTCTGCGGCTCGGCTCTCTCTTCCTTTCAAACTAGCGGCGAGCCTGCTTTAGGAAACAGGTGGTTTACCCGCACAGCAGCTTCCAGAATAACTCACTCTGTTCTCATACTAATCATATTTCCTTATCTGTATAAAGTGTAAAACACTGCTCACACTCTCCTTTTATTTCCTTTATTTTTCATTTTCAACTGTTTAGGCAAATTTAGAAACTGAGCACAGGAGTGCAAAAGGACAAGCATGAAGAGGTCACTGTTAGCATATAGCTATGCTAGGTCGCTAGCTGTCAGATTTAGGTCACATATAGCCGGACACTAGCTGCAACCTGACCATGCTAGCCTGTAATTATAGCTTAGCTGGCTCCCTGTTAGCTGAAAGCTGATACAGTTTGCATGTACAGAGCTTTTAATATGGATTAAGGTCTCATACCAGATCACAGTGGTGATGACCTGTGGTGTTGTGACTCATTCAACTATATAAGTGAATCATGCAAATCCAACGTATCTTTGTATTTGTCATGTTTCACTGTTTAAAAAATGTTTATTCTAGAGTCTAGGCTGCAGCAGAAGTAGGGCAGGTACTTGATAGGACTGTCCTATAAAGACTTCTTTCTTAATAGTATGTTAATCTCACATATGATACAGTCTAACAAGCCTTCAGGCTTACATCACCAGAAAAGACCCATCTCTCGTGAAAGGACACTTTAGTTACATTCTCAAAAAACAGTCCAAACATCAGATGCATTTCTCAGCTTTATAAGATAAATTTCTTACTTTTGGAACAGCCTTCCATGACATAGTGGCCAAGAGCTGTAGACCATCTCAGCTGCAGCCAAGGTGTGTTTGGGACACAGCTGTATTTAATATTAAATAATTATGCTGTAATGAAGTATACAGTAGCAATCAAAAGTTTGGACATATTATCATTATTTTAAAATGTTCTGCGATGTTGATTAATATTAAATTCATCCAAACTATGAAGAAAAACATGGAATTATTTACTAAACAAAGAAGTGTTAAACAAACCAGAATATGTTTTCTATTTTACATTCTTTAAATGTAAAATGTAAAATGGTTAAATGACAGCTTTGCACATCTTGGCATTTATAAGGTAGAGTCACCTGTCATGCCTTTCAGTTAACAGCTGTGCTGGACTTGTTAAGAGTTAATTAGTTGATTTGTTTTGTCTCTTCATGTGTTTGAGAGCATCAGTTGTAAAGTTGTGGAGAGGTAGAGTTGGTATACAGTAAACAGCAGTATTTGAGTAATTTTGTAATTTACATAAAGGCAAGAACTACTTAAGTAAAGTATTTAAGGAAATTTTAAGGGCATTACCACCGGCCCTTCTGTCTTCTGTCTTTGGATCCCCTCTCGTTGCCACACAAAAATGTTAAACAATGGTCACATTTTTTGTAAAAAAAAATTCACTCTAACATGTTACAGAGAGAAAAGCTCGAGATAATCAGTAATATTGACAATCACATCATTTGCTTGAGAGGGCACACCTTTATAACTCCCTTCCAGAAAATGACACTCTTGAGGGCATTGCAGTCAATAGGGCAGTTTGTCTCATTTTGCTACTCTAGAGGGCACTTTTCTGTAGAGGGCAAAATATTTTCAACCATGATGGCACATACGGGGGTGGATGCCCCCCCTGCCCCATGCCTGAGTCAACGAATGCTGTGCAGCCTTTCTAATTACACTGTGTTTCACTGAGCAATGCCCAAAATGCAACATGTTCATTTGTCTTGGAAATAAATTTTCATCATCTCAACAGCTAGAACTGGTCCGGTTCGTAAAGGTCAGAGTGGAACGCAGTGTCTCTGTGGTGATACTCTCGCTGTCTCTTCTCACTGACTCTCCTCAGTCACGCCCGTAACAGCGTGTCCTTGGCAGCGTTGATACATTAATGCACGTGTATATTTAAATATCGGCACTGTGAATAGCGCTCCCTTACCTGTGCACATCTCGAGGCCTGACGATGACAATGGGAATATTTATGGAAATGTTCTATTTCATAAAAAGGTAGAGTAAAGAAGGCAGATAGTGTGATGGTCGAGGTGTAAGAAGTCTGAACTGTATACTCCAGATATAGCCGTGGATTCGAGTTACCTTGTGTCCTACTCTGAACTCTATTTTCATCTGCTGGATTTATGACTGCTCTTTTATAAACATAGGCTTCTCCAAACAACGTTATTTTTAAAATCTATTTTTAAGGTTTATCAGGTTTGTGGTCATTTCACAGCCGCTGTATTCGGCAGAAATGAGTGTGAAATAGAAGTCACAACAGTGTGGCGGGATTGTGAGTGTGAAGTTTCTGCTGTATACTGTTTTCCCATCTCTTACACTGGGTGTGTGTGTGTGTGTGTTTGAATGTTGCTTCGCTGTACCTGCCCTGTGTGTGTTGGTGCATGTGTGTGTGTGTGTGAGTGAGTGAAGGAGAGCGAGTGTGTTAGTGTATCTTGCAGTGGCATTAGTCAGAGGAGGTATTTTGGGAGTGCAGACTGTTGGCTCTCAGTTTGAGCTCCGTCAGCGTGACATTTTCATGAATCATGTTGTTTCGCAGAGATGCATGACTTTCTCTGTCTCTCTCTCTCTCTCTCTCTCTCTCTCTCTCTCTCTCTCTCTCTCTCCCTCTCTCCCTCTCTGATCTCTCTGAAGGAGAGAAAGTTGTGGGGGTGGGTTGGGGAGCCTCACTCTGCTCCCCTCACCTCCACTGTGGACCCCAGGGTTCCGCACCAGTGCTGCTTCTCCTGAGAGAGCTCTCCTCTGGGCCGCTGGGACGGAGATCTCCCCCCGGACTGAACCCACAAGGCAACATCAGGCTGCATCACTATCTGTGATTTTATTTTTCATTTTTTTGCATGCGAACTAGAGGTGGATGATGTGGCCCTAAAATAATATTACAATATTTAGGGCATTTTTGGTTTAACAAAACATTGATAAATGTTTTATAAACAGTAACTCAGTTATCACAAGTCTGATTTTGCATAATATAATATCAGTAAAAATAAAAATCTACCCCAAAACTAAAGTGCAGAATAATAACTGCAAGCATAGAAACTACAAACAAACAGTTAAAATTAAATACAGTAAATAACAAAAAAATAAATTATAAAACATAGAAAGTGTTAGAAAACTAAGAACTGGATATTAACATAAACATAATAAAGTATCAGAAATATTTATTGTTCTTAGATAATATATAACTCAATATTGACATAACTCTCCATGAAAAGCCTGTACTGCACAAGTAGATACAGCATATATCATGGTCTCGTCCTGCTTTTGCGTCTCTCTGGTCTGTCCCTGTGTTTATTTGCCCTCCTCTGCACGTGCCCTGTGTTTATCCCATGTCCCCCCCCTGTTGCTCACCTGTTTGTTTGCAGCTCCGCCCCTTGTTACCCAGTCCCAGGTATTTCTTGTTTCCTGTCCCCTTCCAGTGTTGCTTGTCTGCGGTTGTATGTGTTTCACCGGTCAGGTTATGTGTTCCTTTGGTTTGTTCCATTCCCTTTTCCTTCTTAGTTTTTGGTTCTTTTGTTTATTATTTGCTTAATAAATCCCTTTCAAGTGTGTCTGCTCTCCACTTCACCTTCCGGCTCCCACCTGACAACATAGCACATGTGTATGCCACAATATAAGACCAGCTTCCTGTCTGTTTGAATAGGGAGAAATCAAAATACTTTAAACCGAAGTTCTAATTACCAACAACATTTTTTTTTACATCACTTATAAAATCAGACAAAAACTTTATAAACAGTTTACAGTGTTTGGCACCAAAAAATGTATATATATATATATATATATATATATATATATATATATATATATATATATATATATATATTATTTATTTATTTATTTTTTTTCCAGCTTGTAATGGCGCCTGCGCACATTTCCACAGACAGGGCTTTTCCTCCACATTCGTGCGTTGTTTCATGGTATTCAGGTCTAACTGAGGACAGGTTTTATGTTCCTGGACATGGAAGTCTAGGCTTGGATTGCACAACATTTCAAATTAAGAAATTCTATTATATGGAAAATATAGTCAAGAACTAGGTCGAATCTCTGTCCTGAATGTCCATATGTTTATAGACACCCCTTCTAATCATTGCTAATATAGATGTGCAAAAGCACACACAGACATGTCTTGTATAATCCCTGTACATAAGTATTGCCAGTTGCCAGTTTTGTTAATAACCAGAACATATTAACAAACATGAAGCTATTGGTATCATGCCTAATGCCAAGTGTGGGCTAGAGTGGTATAATCCTCCCGATATTAAGCTGTGGAGCAGTAGAATTGTGTTCTTTGGAATGACGGAAAGGTGCTCCAGACTTGAGTTGGGGATGAGGTGGGCTGGTGATCATCCAACATCCTGACCTAATTAACACTCAAATCCCACAGGAGTGTTTCTATAATATTTAGTAAAAAGTCTTCCTTGGAGAGCAGAGACAGTTACTCCAACAACAACAGGATAAATTATTTTGAATACCTTTGATTTAAGAAGAAATAATGAATTTCCCGCTCTATACATTTGTCATAAAGAGACCATTTAAAAATGATGAGTTTCTTTGATTTAAACAAATTGAAAACTTCTGGAATATAGTCAAGAGGAAGATGGATGATCACAAGCCATCAAACCAAACTGAACTGCTTACATTTTTGCACCAGGAGTAAAAGCATAAAGTTATCCAAAAGCAGTGTGTAAGACTGGTGGAGGAAAACATGCCAAGATGCATTAAAACTGTGATTAAAAACCAGGGTTATTCCACCAAATATTGATTTCTAAACTCTTAAAACTTTATGAATATGAACTTGTTTTCTTTGCATTATTTGAGGTCTGAAAGCTATGCATTTTTTTTTATTTCAGCAATTTCTCATTTTCTGCTATTAAATGTTCTAAATGACAATATTTTTATTTGGAATTTGGGAGAAATGTTGACCGTTATTTTATAGAATAAAAAACTATGTTTATTTCACTCAAACATATACTTATATATAGCAAAATTAGAGAAACATTTTCAGAATCTGAAGTGGTCCCTTAATTTTTTCCAGAGCTGATAATTATTTTTATGTCATGTTAAACATGATCTGTTCAATATATTTTAAACAATTCTTCCACAAGTCTGCATGTGTGTTTCAATGTTTTTACCATAATGCAAAGCAAAATCATTAACAACACAGCCTTGAATGGCTTACTTACCATATAATATATGCTAAACCTAGCATTTTAATATATGATATATAATTTATTTGTTGTCAAAACAATTACAGCCATCCATTCCTGCCAGGTGTGAACATGCTTTGTGAAAGCTGAAAGTATTATATCTATCTCTACAATGAGGTTTATTTTTACCAAGCCTGAACTTGGGGTTTCTAATATTACGGTAGCACTAATCTAATGCTAATCCTTAATAATTTAAATGTTTTTGTTCCTGGTAACCTTTACCTTCTTTCTTAATAGCATTATAATGCCACATTGCCACATTCCTTCCAGGTGCATCTGTGTTTTTGATGATGAGTGATAAACAGTCATTTAGCTGTATCATTTTTCTTAGCTCCCTGAAATCACGAAGTCGTTGCTGAAGGCGTGGAATGTGCTTGGGCCTGGTGATTGCCAGAAAATTAATTTGCCTGTTATATAAGCCATCAGATAAAGGGAGAGACATGTGAGTGAGGTTGTGTGCGCAGACATGTGAATAGTCACAGAAATTCCCACGACTCGGCAACCGGCATGCTGGCAGCAATAATACGCTGTCATGAATATGCTTATCTTTACAGTTGTGATGACAGTGGTGATTCCGCGTGAAGGCGTGGAAAAGCTCTTCATGGTGGATGGCGTGTGGACCTGCTCTGACAGAGAGAAAATTTAGCTGTCTGAATCTTTAAGGAAGATGTTGCTTCCTTTTTTGCGCACGTTGTAGTTTTCTTTTTTTTTTTTGGTTCAATGGTGAGTGGGTTGGCAGATGTCTGTGGCGATGGAATATGATGATGTATATGGCTAAGATTACTCAGGAGCCCCAGAGGAACCTTGTCATTCCCTGCTACTGCTCTTCGGACCAGTGACACCACAGCTTGCACGCTCTTCCTCTCTTTCTCTCTCTCTCTCTCTCTCTCTCTCTCTCTCTTTTATTCCCTCACACACACACACACACACATACACATATAAACTCACACCCAGTGATATCTTCCTCACATCAGCAATTGTGCTGGGTGAACAGAAATGCTTACACCCAGTGTTCTGGCTCACTCGGCCTGCTATCTCCCAGCGCGGTGGGCCGGGTGCCTTTCTTTACCTGCGATGAGCAGGCAGATAGGCAGTGGAGCAGGTAGGGGCAGCAGCAGGCCGGGCCAGGAGAGCTGGGTTATGGCAAAGTCTTTTTTTAGTCAAGTCACTTAAATTGGCAGCCATCTTGGCAGGGGTGGCAAACACTTATATGCATCATGCAAGAGCAGCCTCCTGTCTTTCTAAATGAGGAAAAATCTAAATACTCTAAACCAGGGGTGTCCAAACTGCGGCCCGTTTCCTTTTTTGGAGCGGCCCGCGAGGTATTTTAGAAATAGAATGAAAGTTGGCTCGCTGTTAAGCAGGTTTTTATAATGTAAGATTTAAAATTTGAACACTAGGTATCAGAAATTAGCCAAAGAGTCTAAAAGAGGCAAGAGTAAAGCTGTAGCGCAAAAAACGGGCCAAAGAGTCTAAAAGCGGAGAGAGTGAGCATTTCTAGCTCAGAAAAACGGGGCAAAAGAGTCTAAAAAACGCAGAGAGTGAGCATTTCTAGTGCAAAAAAACAGGCCAAAGAATCTAAAAGCGGAGAGGGTGTTCAGTTGTAGCGCAGAAAAAAGGGACAAAGAGTCTAAAAGCAGAGAGGCTGCGCAGTTTTAGCACAGATAAAGGGCAAAAGAGGCTAAAAGTTGCCGTTATTAAGGAGTTTAATATTAAGTGACATCATGAAATAAAACATGAATTTGAAAAATCTTAGTTTAAACAACACTATCAAAGACAGAAAATGTAAATGAAAATAATCAGGAAAAAAGTATTATTTAAACTTGTATATTTCATTATTTGTTTTATTATAGAGTCTGTGGCCCGTGACTTCAAATATATTTCTCCTTCTGTCCCCCAACAACAAAAGTTTGGACACCCCTGATCTAAACTAAAGTTCTAATTACCATTTGACCAACATTGTTAAGCATTACTGATAAAATCAGACAAAACCTCATGAACAGTTTTTGATGTTTGATGATTTTTCAGCTTGTAATGGCTACTGCGCCCGCGCACATCTCTGCAGAGCAGAGACACAGACAGAGCGCTTTTCCTCCACACCTCGCACAAGCAGCAAGCTGATTGGCTCTTTTTGTTGAAGGTTCCTATTAGATAAAGCAATGCTTAAGGCTCTGCTAGTTTGCTACGTCTTTGTGTTCAGACTAAGCTTCAGTTAATGTTTCTGTAGGAAAGTCAGCTTGGTTAGAACTCATGCTCAGGTTTTACCTCACTGATTTAGCTTATAACTATTTAATAAAATAAATTTGTGTTCCAGTGACATTAAACTTATAATTACAGTACCAATCAAAACTTTGAATACACCTTCCCTTCAATTTATTTTTTTCCCTAAAATATAAATCATATTCTGATTTTTTTAACACTTTTGTTGTTTGTTTTCTTCATGGTTTGGAAGATTTAAGTATTAATCTACAATGCTGAAACTTTTATGGAAAACCACTGAATGTAAGACATTTATCAACTTAAAAAACTGCATTTATTTCTGGTCCAGCCCGCTATAACTACATCAAAATGCTCCCATTCAAAATTCTATCATTTATTTATGATATGAAATGGATTTGTTTGAAACATAATTTTTCACACCCCATCTGTTATACATTTCACATGTTCCAGAATTATTGTTTTCTTTATTTTTAGTAACAAGATTTTTGGCGTGTCCCATTTCAGCTAAATGATATTGATACTGTAGAAATGGACTGTCCCATCCATCTGTCATCCACTACTGTATAAAATCTCAAATGGGTTAAAAGACTTTATACAACAGTTAGTTCTGACCTCACAATCTGATTGGTTGAGGAGTGTTCTAACTGTGCTGATATTTGTGATAACAGCACAGCCTTCTCTAAATCTAAACACTAAATCTGTATCACTCCTCGGACGTGTTGCAGAGTAACGGCATATACACACAGGACAGTTTTGAATAATCTCCTCTACCAGCAGCAGCAGCAGCATTAGCGTAGCACAGGCTTCTTTCTCTTTTGTGCAAAAAAGAGAAAGAAAATCCATCAATCACCTCGGCTGCGGTGTGATAGCCAGAACGGTAACCAGCCAGGCTAAGCTAAGCTAATGCTAAACTAAAGAAAGCTACACTAACTTAACCACAGTCCAGGCGGCTAGCTAACCAACACCACCCAGCAAACAGGCAGAAATGCTCACAAACACAGCTTTCACATGAAGACGCCTCCGCAGAGCAGGAGAGGAGAGTTTCAGCTTTATTTCTCACTCCTTGCATTTACTAACCCCCTCAATCCCCAATTAATGTATAAACCAACCTCCCACACACAAGATGACGGTGGAGCAGTGCTGCCAAATTTGTCGCTGTATTTAGGGACATTTCAGACCCTCTAGCGACTTTTTTGGTAAAAAAAAGCGACTAAAGACAAATCTAGCGAGTTTTTGTGGTGTTATTGGAGACTTTTGGCGCGCTGAGATAAACACAAACTCTTCTGTTACTGATCTCCGCGCTGCAGCGGGTGCTGCCGTGAGTCCCGCCCACAACACTCACAGTGCAGTCTCATACACTCAGCACACACACACAGCTCCACCAACACACTGTGCATGCTGACTGACCCCACCCACGTATTTACAGAGCAGAAATATAAATATAAAAGTGTCTTCAGTGTGACACACAAAAAAACTCTGAAAAACTGAATTTAACTCACACAGTCTCAGTCACTCACATCATTCACTACGTAGCCTGTCACTCACCTCGTCCACAGCGTCTCCCTCTTTGTAAAAAGCTATTCAACAATTTGTCTATAATAGGTTTGCATATAAAGAAAACTTAAGAAAGCTAAGCTTCCTCACTTTTTTCTCTTGTTAATCCAATGTTAATCCTTTACAGCTTCAAAAACATGTTATGCAAATTAGGTGATGACGTCATTTAGCGACTTCTAGCGACTTTTAGGAGATTTTAGTTGGGGAAAAAAATCTATTGAAATCGAAAATCTGATTTTTTTATTTATTTTTTTTTAAGTTTTTTCTTCCGCCAAAAAGTTTTTTTTTTAGGGCCATATCGCCCAGCTCTAGTTACAGTCCACTTGTTGTGGAAGTACCTTTTGGCGGAAGGCACAGTCCGCATTAAAGTATATTCGTTACCACTTTTTAGAGGGTCTTTTATTTTCTTGATTCATTTTGTAAAAAAAATAAACAGTTGTATAAAACAATAGAACACTTGAGGTCAAGAATGTTGTCGCCATCAACATCATGGCTGTGACAACATCACGGCTCTTCTTCGGCTCGTGCCTAGGACCAAATCACAGCCGTGATATTATTTGCAATAACACGCTCCCTCTCATGTTCTATTGCTTAATTAAAGCACCAGTTTGTATATTAGCTTCAGTAATTATAACAAATGAGACATTTGTCATGTTGTTTCTTCTTTTTCAGAGTATTGTGCATGTATTTTTTTTTTTTTTTTGCAAAGTTTTGAAACTGTCGGTAGTTGTCAGAAGTAATTAATTTGCATTGCAGACCTGAATAAGCTGCTACCCTCGAAACAAACACGCTGCTATTACAATGGAATCAAACACAGGAATTTCATAAATGTCATGTTATTTCACAAAATATCTTGAGTTATCTTGAGTCTTTGTCTTTTTGGAGCCGAACTGTAAAAGGAAAGATGTGAATGTTAGCGCAGAGTTAAACGTGTGGAGCGTTACCCGCGGGACTGTATACGCGTGCGGCGGCTCATTTTATTTGTCAACCTCGTGATGTCTAGGGAGAGATCAGGCGACGCACACGCTGGAGCAGATTAATGGACGTATTTCCCTCTCTGTACTTTCTGTAATGAATTAATTTGACATAGTTGCTTCAGCTTCAGTGCAGAACGGTTCCGTATTTGTAGGAACTGAAGCCCAACATGCAGAGATTTGCCTGCTTTTAAGTCTGTGGTCTGTAATCCTAGCCCCAGCCTGTACTACCAGCGTATTTTTGGAATAAGAGGTCACGCTGTATCAAAAGGCTGTGAACGATCCTTTGCCACCAAGTATGTCTGCCGAGAAGCCCCGCAGCCTGACCGTGCGATTCTCCACAGAAGAGCCACGTCCTTCTGTGAGGTTGTATCTGGTCAGGCTGAGAGATACTGCGCTCCAGTGTGTCAGAGGATTTTAACCTGCATTGCACTCAGTAATGAAGACGTCCACCGAGCAGAAATAATTCAAAAGGCCAAGGACCAAAAGCTCCAGGGAATTCTGCATCTACAGGATTATAGTCTTTCTCTCTTTCTCTCTCTGTGAAGCCTAGACATATCTCTCCTTCCCCCTCGCTGTGCAGAACGTCGGAAGCGACATTTGAAAGCCGATCAGTCCACATAAAGAAAATGTGAAGGGATCACAGACTAGCAGCCTAGCAGTGTAGCAGAATTGCTACGTCCTTACTACTGAATTTACTAAATATAAACATAACAACATACCATACATTTACCCAATTACATCCAGATGTTTTTGCTTGGTATATATTATTGGTATACAACCCCAATTTCCAAAAAATTGGGATGCTGTGTAAAATGTATATGTAAATACAGCTCTACCTCAGTTTCTGAATCAGTTTCTCCAAATGAACCTTGTTATTTTATTCTATAAAAACTACAGAAAACATTTCTCCCAAATTCCAAATAAAAATATTGCCATTTAGGGCATTTATTAGCAGAAAATGAGAAATGGCTGAAATAACTAAAAAGATGCAGAGCTGTCAGACCTGACATAATGCAAAGAAAACAAAGTAAAGTTCATATTTATAAAGTTTAGACAATTCACACAATTTGGAGGAATAACCCTGTTTTTTAATCACAGTTTTAATGCATCTTGGCATCATGTTCTCCTCCACCAGTCTTACACACTGCTTTTGGATAACTTTATGCCTTTATTTCTGATGCAAAAATTTAAGCAGTTCAGTTTGGTTTGATGACTTGTGATCATCCATCTTCCTCTTGATTATATTCCAGAGGTTTTCAATTTGGTAAAATCAAAGAAACTCATCATTTTTAGTGCTCTCTTATTTTTTCCAGAGCTGTATATGTAAACAAAAACAGAATTCCATGGTTCCAAATCTCTCACATAAAAAATAAAAAAAATAAAAATCAGGACAGTATTTTATTCCAAACATTGATGCTTTCATTTGGTTTTAATTGAGCTATGGCACAGACAAGGAGAGGTTGTTTTTGGATGGTGGCATGGTTCTTCTCTGCATGATTCAGCTTTAACCTGCATTTGTGGAACTGCATTTGCAGGTCTGATTTCTGAAAGTGTTCCTGAGCACATGCAGTGATTTCCAGTACAAAATCAGAATCAGCCTGTTATTAATGGGAGTTGCTGAGGGCCCAAAGATCACCAGCATCCAGTACTGACCATCTCCCTGATCCCTTACACGCAGGGACTGAATACTTTGATGATATTATGGGCTGTAGATGGTGGGATTTCCAAAGTCTTTCCAGTTCCATGTTGAGTAACATTTTCTGGAATTTAATTTTTTTTCTGGAATTTAAGTTTTTAAATGCATTTTTTTGCTAGATTGTTGCAGATCAGCATTTCTTTTCTTCTGAGAGACTCCATCTCTCTAAACTGCACTTTTTATACCCAGTTATGTGAGTTCTATTGCAGCTATTTTTATTAGTATCACTTACTTTACCAGCCTTTTGTTGCCCCATCTCAACCTTTTGATTTTGAATGAGTTAATGTTTTTCATTAAAATATTTTACTTTTAGTGATGTGATGTTTTCTATGTTCTATTGTTGTATTATTTTATAGTGAATGAAATATGATTGTTTAAGATTTGAAAATAACACTTTTGATTTGCATTTTTGTATTTACATTGCAATAATCTAAATGGAAACAATCCCTAAGCTTAAAAAAAAGCTTAGCTACCCAGTTAAAAAAAAATGTGCGCCCATTTCACTAGTATACAACTGGGGGTTATATATTGTAATCCCAAATGTTTTGGGGACTATATGTTTTGCAATTCACTTGCCTGATTTTGTAAATAAGCCATAAACACTGTAGTTGTGGCTAATAAATAACCATTTGGCCAGCCATTTTAATGAAGAGCAGATATGTTTTTGTGAATTTTTAGTGGTAAAATGGGTGCTAAATTGTTAGCTGGGTATCTAAGCTAAAAAGAAATACCCATACGACATGTTGTTTTAACAAAAAAAAATTGATATGCTATTTTATAAGTTGTATGTGTAAATTCTCTACTGTTGGAATGGGCACTAAAGTATTAGCTGGGTAGCTAACTGGGTATTTCTGTCTAATTGTGTTGCTTAGTCAAGAATCTCAGATTAAATAATGAACTAAAGGAAACACAATTATCACAAAAAGTGCATGAAAATGTTAAAAACTGTAGGTGAGTGAACGCATGAAGCCGTTTAGTTGAATATGCTGATTGGTAGCCAATCGTGGAGCTATGTATTATAGCTAAGTTTTGGGAGTTGATCCATGCCCTTACTCCTCCCACTTCCTTCCCTATTTAAACCGTCACTTCCTCTCTACCTGCTCGTTGAACAACCTCGCACCCACCTCCTCCCCATCTTCCTCCTTCTTGAATTTTATTCTTTCTCTTCATGTTTCTCTTTGCGTGGGGGGGCTTCGGCTTCACGCTTTACAGCGAAGCTGCACCGAACTCCACCCCAAATACTCTGAGTTCGCTCCCCCTCTTTTCTTCTTCTCTGCCCAGTCAAGGGCATGGATCAGTACTAGCAAATAAACAAATTAAACTAAGATGTGGTTGGTGTTAACTAAATCTGATGCTTTTATACTAGAAAGACTGATCATTCAAGATATCTGTAAAAATAATGATCTATGAACATCTATTTTATTGACTTTGTTAAAGGTACCAGTATTTGTATTGGTTAGAATCTATTTTTTTTATTTTTCTTTGTTGATCATTGGCAAATCCAGCCTTTAGGTCCCAAATATGGCGAACAAAACAAAAAAATCACATGGCTGAAACTGTAGAATATGTAATACAGCTGTACTGGTTATCCAGGTGTAATGTCCAGGTTCCAGCCTTGGGGTCAGAGTCAGGACCGTCCTCTCCACATTAATCAGTTCTCATTGCTCTGCTTGAGGAGTTGGGCCGAGCAGCAGTGGTCCCAAGGCCTCAAACCCCCCTGACCTCCAGCGTGACCTGCTGGCCCACTGCTAAACACAGGGCTCCTCTCCACCAGCAAATAAATACAGCGAGCTGCACTTTACCATCCACTGCAGCCCCAGAGACCAGACCTCAGCCTCCAGTCTCTCCCACGCTCTTCCATTTTTTCTCTCTGTCTGTCTCAATTCTTTCACCTACACACTGAGAAGATGATCAGAAATAAAAGAAAAAAGCTAAATCAACTTTTCAAGTTTTTGTGGGTTTTCAAAAAACCACGCAAACTTGCAGGAATATTTATTGAAGAAATACACTGCCTGACCAAAAAAAATATATATTTGGTTGGATCGTCTCATTTCATGCTCCCTGAATCACTCCTTCACAATTCCAGCCCTATAAATCCTGACATTTTCATCTTGGAATATGACTGTGCCATCAGGGAAGAAAAAAACTATAGATGGAATAACCTGGTCTATATTCAGTATATTCAGGTAGTCAGCTGACCTCATTCTTTCAGCACATACTGTTACTGAACCTAAACCTGCAGACCAACTGCAGCAACACCAGATTATTTACTTAGTTAAATATCAAATCATATTATAGGACTGCATGACATCTATATATGTTTTTGTTGACAATTGACTCATTACTACAGCTTCTGGCATAACATTCTTTCAGTATTTTCAAAAACATCCTTTATGACTGAAAAAAAAAAATTGGAAATGTTTATGTAGGTTTAGGTCAGAATTATATTTATAATATATAATATAAGTGTGGTTCAATCAATAAAAATATATATATACACAGGTCAGTCATTTTTTCCATTATTTTAAAATGTTCTGCTTTGAAAATTGATACAAAAAAATGGAAATTTTTAGTTACCAAAAAATCTGAATATGTTTTATATTTTAGATTTTTCAAAGTAACACCTCTGGTTTAGATGGCAGCTTTGCACATCTTGGCTGGATGTTTTAAATTACAATAAATTACTTTTAAATTACTCCACGTTTCCTCATGTGTTCCTTTATAGTCTAAATGACTTAAGTACTCATTTGCAAATTAGAAATCAAATTAAATCATTGAACGAGATGGTGTGTCCAAACTTTTGACTGGTACGGTATTTGTATATGTAATGTCACTGGGGGATAAATTCCCTATACTGTATATATTAACAACAATACTATGTTATTAATCAAGATTATATTAACAATGAAAAATGTTATAACTGGTACTATAACTGTTTTTTGGGAGGGAGACAGTATTAATTGTGTAATGGAAATGTATTAGTTTCACAATAAATATAGGAAGAACCCACCAATCATAGATGAGAGGCAGAAGACAACAGTGGAGGGGAAAGTGGCAGCAGTGCATACGTGTGTGTGTGTGTGTGTGTGTGTGTATTTGTGTGCATGTATAAGAGAGACATTTGAGTGTTAGTTATAGATTTAATCCATGTTTTAGTAAAAATAACTGTAATTAGATCCCCAAAAGTAGTGACGCTGTGTTTAAATTGTTGATTAAAACCACAGATATGTCACTGGGCCTGAATTATGGCAGGAAGTTGGGGCCAAACTTGGTAACATGGTTAAAATGTGTGAAAAATAATGTGTTAAAGTTCCCAGATGAATCATGTGTGTTAACACATATTAAGACCATGTCCTTGTTTTTACATTCTTATTAAGGGGCAGTGGTGGCTCAGTAAACTGCCTTTGCTGGGCCTTTAATTGAGCAGCGATGGCTGCTCACCACTCCAGGTATGTGTGCTCACTTGCTCTTTGTATGGCTGTGTGTGTTGTTTGGATTAAAGGTGTAGGCCACATTCCAGCACAGATAAAGTGGTTGCTATGATTGTTTTTTCTTATTTTGTAGTTCTATAATAATTACAAAATGTAGTCCTGTATCTGTTTTTATGCATAATGTATTACTGTGCTACTTTCACCCTGTTCTTCAATGCTCAGGACCCCACAGGTCCACTATTTCTGAGATATACAGGATATTCTATATGTGTAAGTGTTATAGTGGTTATAGTGATACGTTTAGGAGTGTATAGATGGATGTGGTGTGAGGAGCTGTTGATGTTTTGGGGAAAGTACTGGAGTGATCGCCTCCTCCCTCGTATCATTAGCATGTTGGTTTAGCGCTTGTTATAAAAAGCAAAGCTGTCTCTGGGGAATCTCCAAACGCACACGGCTCACACGCCACCTCCAAGAGAAAACACCGCCGGCTGCCTTTTGTTTAGGTTAGTTGAATAGCTGGAGTCAGGAATGTCACCTGTGTTATGTTTCGCCTTATGAATATTCAGAGAACACTTCTCGGCGAGTGAAAGAGCGCGAGAGGAAAGGAGAAAGCAGTAACTTGGTTCTGATGAGTCTTTGTGGTCTGCGGTGGCGGCTGCCGCGTTTGAAGCCTGGAGAAAACGGAAAGCTTTCGCTCGGCCTTCGCAATAATGGAAATGTATGCAAGAGCGAGACGCAAAAGAGACAAAACAATTTGGTGAAACTGTTTTGAATCTGAGCAGCTGATGAGACTGAAGTGCTTCAATACAAACACGGGCATGTCTGCAGTCGCGCATATGGTAGACTGCTACTTCTGCATTGCATTTGAATTATTTTGTGGAGTGTAAACTAGGTGTGAGCTTTCACTGTACTGAAGATTCATCAGTAACTTTTAATCAGGAAGGTTTTATACTCTAAGATACTGAATTGAGGTTTGGTGCTTGTTAACTGATATAGTTAAACTTTTAGTATTTTCCTACTTTTTTGGTTTTTTTTATTATGAATTAATATTATGTTAAGTCACTCCTGGAGTATTTCACAGTGTAGTTTTCTTTATAAATTATTTCAATTTCAATTTTGTCCGATTTTGTTCACAATTTGGAAGGCCAATTAATTAGCCTACTCACTCATTAGGGCTCCCCTTAATCACTAGCTTAAGTTTAAAGGAATGTTTCAAACAAAAATATAATATAGCTAGCATACATTTGCTTTGTTGAATCTGCCTCTATAATCTTTTGTTTACTGTTACTATAGTTACTACAGTTATCAACATTCAGTTTTTTTATTCAAAATAAAGGGAAAACTACCAATTATCTCAAATAATATATTCAATTTCCCACAATTTTGCTTGTAATCATAGGAACACATCATTTTGTAGCTAAAATCTGCTTTTCTCCAGTTAATGTGGGCTGTGTTGTAGCTGTAGTAGTGTTATAACATTCATTGGGAACACGCTGTTTTGTTTTTAGTGCATGTGTCTGATGGGTCACATGGGGCCCAGTGGCTGTGTGTCCGGCTGTGTCCCTTATTCAGCACGGCGCCGGGGGGACAGATGGGGCCGCTGAGAGCTGCCCGCAGCAGTGGAGTGGCCCAGACGGGGAAGCGCCCCATTCACACCTCGAGCCGCTGCTTCCAGCCCAGAGCAGGAGGAACCAGGCCGCGCTCTCCTCCCTGCCATCTTTCTCTTCCTGTCTTCTGGACGATCTGGATGCTTTCTTGTTTGGTATAGCTTCTGAGGAGTGACCTGATTTCAGATCCTTCATATATATATATATATATATATATATATATATATATATATGAAGCAATAACACAAATTCATCAACTAGTTTTTGTAGCAATGTTTCAGATTGTATTCTTACTTTCTGATCTGAGTGTTTTTAATGTTGAGTATTGGGTGTTACCAGGGTGTGATGCTGATGTGCATTCACACATACCTCAATTGGTCCGAACCTTCAGGCTTTTCAAGATAACAGGTGTGAAAGGTGTCGAGTGGGGCTGCACAATATAATGGCTGAGCACCATCATCATCGAAATGTGCAAATCCACAATAATCACATTGCAGGATGTGCAGTGTCTCATAAAGCATTTACTATAAACATTATGCTTTATTTGCAGAAAATGAGAAATGATTGAAATAACAAAAAGGACGCAGAGCTTTCAGACCTTAAATAATGCAAAGAAAACAAGTTCCTACTCACAAAATTTTAAGAGTTCAGAAATTAATATTTGGTGTTTTAACAATATTGTTTTTTAATCACAGTTTTCATGCAGCTTGGCCTGTCCTCCTCCATCAGTCTTACACACTGCATTATGCCACTCCTGGTGCAAAAATTCCAGCAGTCCAGCTTGGTTTGATAGCTTGTGATCATCTATCTTCCTAGAGATGTTGACATCATCATAATAGTTTGTGTGCATGTAGTCCTGTGTCATGCAGCCGTCTACCAATGGTGCTGGCACTAACAGAATGACTCATGAGGCATCACTGCTGGCTAAATGTCTGCAAATATGGTCGTTGGGTCACTCTGCAGCATGCTGGACAATCTGTCAGTTCTTCTTCCTCTTAGTGATTTGTGTAGGTCTTCCAGATCCTTCGTGTCACTGGTGCATGCCTCCTTCTATTTATCTTCATCCTTTACATACAAAGAATGCTACCAACACAACAGCACAAGTCAGCCTACGCAACAGGATCAGCTTATATACTGTAGTCATTCAGCCCAACCTTGCTTAAGCTACATGCACGGCCGAGCGTAAAACTTAGCAGCCATTTACTGTACGTGACTCACAATGTCAAACCAAACCACTAAGTTTTATTCCTGCCGCTTGTTTTATTCCTTCTGGGTGCTTTTTTGACGGTGATTGTATATACATATACATTTTTAATGCACCAGCTGCATGTGTGTATGTATCTCTACAGGGCACAGTAGCATAATGTCTCTTATTGAAAAGCAGTTGTGTCGCTCTGACATGGAAATTTGAATACTAATTACAAAATTAGGAGAGACAATGTAATTTGGTGGGTGCTCAGTTGAGAGAGCATGGTGCCCGGGGAGATTTCCCTCACAAGAGTTGTGTGGCACTGTACATTGCTGGATTTCTCCTTCCTTTTTTAAAAATATATTAGTGAATGCTAAGTTAATGAGCAAAGTTTTTCTTTGCTGTAGAGACGCATCACTTTCAGCCCTGCTGCACACTTGTAAATTAGCCACAGAGTGCGCTAGCATCACCTGTTGAGATGCCGTCTGGTGTGTGAAATGAGCCTCCCGCTGGAGCCCGGTATAGGTGGAAGCTACCCTCGGTTGCGGGTCTCGGATCGGTTTTGTGAATCTCGAGTCGAAGTGTGGAGAAGAAAAGCTGGTCCTGGATCTGCCAAAAGGGCCGAAGCCTACCTTCAGCCTGAGGCTTGGAACCTGACTGGCTAAGAAATGGGCAATCAGTGACATAGAAACCAGGCCTGAATATACCTTCTGTAGAGGCACACTGAGGAGCAAACTTGCACACGGAGAGCACTGTCTGTCATTGAGCCCCGTTGATTTGCCCAGTGCTAATTCAAACGCATCTGAGGCGAGCAGCTCTACCTGTCTATGATGCTTCCCTGCTGAAAAGGTGTAATATAATGACCAGACAGATCCGGAGTCTGTTTTTTCCCCACCCTCATGTTCTCAGGTAGCATCTAATCTGGAAACGATACCGATACGCCCCGCAAATAAATAAATATATATATAAAACCCAGCTCACCGTTTTCTCCAGCCAATTGAGGCGCTTAACCCTTTATTCTTTGCTCGGTATGCAAAACAGGGGAGATGAGGGCAGATGAGCTGGTCCACGGCCAGAGAAATAGAGAAAGAGGGTTTTGAAAGAGGGAATAAAAAAAGGTTTCAGTTTCTAACAGAGTCATGAAAACCCAATTAAGCCTCTCTGCAAAGAAACATCAAGTACTTTCACACGGCGGCTGCATGCCTGTGGGAATTTGAGTAAGTTCAATTACTTTGGGATTAATTTGGGGGTCAGGAGGGTTCATCCGTGGAGGGCTCGCAGTGGGGGTGGGGGGGAAGTGGGAGACTGACTGGTATGTTTAGGCACTGACTATGTGTGTTGGATGTGCTGGTTTGAGTGTGGCTTGTATCGTAGACTCCTGTATATAGCATAGTGTGTCCAGTATATTAGGATCTTTAGGTTTATATATATATATATATATATCAATAAACGCACTATCAATAAACATCTATTTTCTGGTCTATTTTCATACATAAGGCGCATTTTAAGAGACACTATAAGGATTTTCTAATTCAGCAGGTCTCGCTGCTGGGGGTGGTGGTGGTGGGGATAGTTAACTAAGTTAGGGAAAGCTAGGCTAAGTAAACAAAACTGTAATAAAATAAGCCTTTCTTTTAAAATCAAACGAGTACTGGAGGTTAATCTACACAGATTTTCTCTCCTGAAAACTATTCATTTGGGTGAGTAAATCACTTCTATATATAAACAGGAAGCTTAGATCGCCGAATTTCTCCATTAAGGCTGTAGCATTAGCATTAGCAGCTAACCACTCCAGCAGTGCTAGCTGGGGTTATGAGCAGGCTACAGGGCCATAAAACTCACCTCTGAACGTAAGTGGAGTGGCTTTACTGCTCCCTACAACCTGACTGATAAAATGAATACATAAAGCGCACTGGATTATAAGCGCACTGACAATTTTTGTGGAAATTAAAGGATTTTAAGGATTTAAAGTGCGCTTTATAATGCAAAAATACGGTACATAAAAGTATATATACTATTAAACTTCTAATAAACTTATCTGACATGCCAAAAGTCATGGGAGAGCAGTATGTAAATTGATCATGAACTGTTGTTAAGTTAGGGGACAACCCAGTTTGGGAACGCCCACACCTGGAAAAGTTGTGTGGTGTTATCTTGTGAAAGAGGTTAAACACTGGCCACGGACATAAATTGTTGGAGTGCAGATGGATGATGGGACGTTCCATTTTTGAAGTTGTGTTTGGGGTTTTTAACATTTCTGCATCACCAGTGTCACATGTGTACTGGGAATACACCATCGATGGCTAATATTACCACCCACAGTGGACAGTTCAGTGCAGAGGGTGATATGATGGTGACTGATGGTGTCTGGGTAGAATTGTCCATGTTAACTCTGAATCACAGTCATGTCCCACAGGTCTGCATGTTATTTTGCTGGTTAGATTATGATATTTTGCAGAGGTTACCAATACTATATTTTAGCCCACATTCACTAAAACAGCTTAAACAGCCATTAAACAATGTATTTCTGGTTGAGCATGGGTAACAGGTAATTATTTTTTTAAACTTTGTAATTAATTTTTAAATGTTTAGTTAGGGACATGTGGTGTCTTGGCTCCTCTTTAAACCCCTCATCCTCGATTGTTGGCATTCTTATTTCTGTGGTCGCGTAGACGAAGAGAAGTTTTGCTTATCAGCCTGAAAATGTATATCTTACAGTAGAGAAGGTTGGCGAAAACATCTTTTTTCCTCTCCAGTGTTCTAAATGTAAGATTTCTATTCTAGATAGCGCTCTCACGTCAGAGGCCTCCTAGATAAGATGCTTTTCTCACAGAAGCTCAAGTCAGCATTTTACCCTCATCTCCAAACTTTGACTAACAGAACAGGAGATAGACAATAATAGAGAAATCAAGGTAGTGCTTGAGCTGGCAGAACATCTAAAAATACCATCATTAACTCTCTTATATTGAAGCGGGGAGGATTTATGAAGCTCTCTTGTTTTTATGTTGTGAGAGAATTTAATAAAGAATGGAAATTTGACTTATTTGGGCTAAAATATTGTTACATTCCTGCACAATTATTATTGTATTCTATGTCCAAGCAAAGTTACCAAACATTAGACATAAACAGTGACAAGGGGCTCGATTCATAGTACTTACCAGCAGCCATTCTACACCATTTGAAATGTCCAGCTTGGTAGCATCCTGTTTATAAATTTATGATTGTGATTGAGTGTGATCAGTGTGCCACTATTTATTTCCACTGCAGTATTTTTTTACATTGTGTATCAAAATCCACATGTTAATAAGCAATCTGAAAACCTGAACATAAAAATTCCAGAGTTGGTGTTAAGCTATGCGCCTGAAAATGCTAACAAGAAGATAAACCAGCTTTATTCTGGTGTTGGGAAAGTCTGCTATTGTCTTCTTTTTGTACATTTTGTTAAATTTAGACTAAAACATAGCATTGTTGAATACAAACTTTATCAACAAATTATACAGAAATTCAGCAAGTCACTGGAAGCACCATAAAATGCTGTGGAAAGAGAGAACTGCTATTGTTGTTTTTTAAGGCAATGTGTTTAAGGCAAATTTTACAATGACAAGAAGATGATTTATATGATTTATTATGATTAATGTATATATGGTTGTCTGTGGAATTTGTTGAATTTGATGGATTCCACATTATAGACTAGCTTATGTGGGTTTGAAATGATTAACTAAATAACTATCAATTGGCTTAGCACTGCTGTCTGCATTATCACAAGAAAGTGTTGATTCTAAAAAAAACTCACTGCTGACTACTTTCCACATACAGCTCAGTTTAACAGATAATGGAGCTGTTCCAGTTTGCTTGCTCTGTTCTGTGGCTGCAGTGTGCTGTTTACCTGCTATTGTGTTCCATACCTGACAACCTTCAGAGAAGATCATGATGGCTAAAGCTCTGCTTTCAGGAGATGCCCTAAACTTAAAGCATATTTCCTTAATATCTGATCATACAGTCTGATAGAATATAACACATACTGGTACTTTAAAGGTTGATGTTTAAAATGTTGTTAAATGAGAAAAATAGTACTAAATTGGTGTAGCCTGAAGACCCTAAGGAAAACTTTAGATTAATTAAAACATCAGCATAGTCTGTCTCAAACATAACAACACCGAATTCTCTCCTGGCAACAAAACGTTTTCGCGAACAGTCTGAAACTGTGGTTTGATGAGGAAGGCAGCGCAGGAAAAAAGTGCTTGTGTTTGCTTACGTTTGGCTTTCAGCAAAATGCAAATGCCTGCCCGCAGAGTGATTTTTGAGCTGCTTGTGTAACCTGTCGAGTGCTTCAGCGTGCGCTGTAGCTGGTGGGCATCTATATTGGCGGCAGGAGTAGCTATTCCAATGTTAATGAGCCTCTTACCGGGATGTAACCCTCTTTTATTCCCTCAGTAGAGGCCGAGCGGCATTACAGAGGTCCCCGCCGACTTGTTTTAATGTGAACCTCTGCGGGCAGGGGTCAGCGTTCCTGACTGGCAGTGGAAAGGCACCTCTTGGAGATGAAGAGGGTCGGTGGAGGACTGATCTGACATGTTTTATAAAACAGTGTCATGAGGCGGCCTGCTGAAGTGGAAAAATGACTCGGTGCATCTAAACCGCAACAAATGGAGGAGAGAGGGAAGCAGCGAGCGAGAGAGCGAGGGACAGAGAAAGCTGTGTCATGCAGGATGTGGAGGAATGGAACTGACATGGTTGATGTGGCGAAAATGCTTGTTCTTGGCATTTATAGCTAGTGCATGGATGTGTCACAGATTCACAACTGAGTTCAGGGGACTTATTTTTCTGCTTTATTTTCATACTCTATATTGCCAAAAGTATGTGCTCGTGCGCCTTCACACAAATATGAAAAACTACTCCTGAGATAGTGAAATCGAATTAATAATCCATGGAGTAGTTCCATCCGTTAAAACCATACCAGCTTCAGCTCTTCCAGAAAGGCTTTCTACAAGTTTAAGCAGTGTGTTTATGGAGATTTTTGACCATTTTTGTTGACACTGATGGAATTGTCCCAACATCTCTTGGCATGCTGAGCATTAATATTTCCTTTCACTGAAAATAAGAGGCTGAGCCCAAGTCTGAAAAAAACAACCCCACACCATAATATTCCCCCTCCCCCCGCACCAAACTTTACACTTGGCACAATGCAGTTAGACAAGTACCATTCTACTGGCAATTACCAAACCAGGGGAGCATGTTTTGTCTCTCTACTGATCTCCAGTGGTAAAAAGTTCAGTGGTGGGGTGCTAAATTCAATGATATGAATAGGTGAGTAAATTTGGTAATATAGTGTACTGTATATAACTGTATAAGTGTTTACTGTGTTCATTTCCGTGTGATGGGATAGGTATGGAGTGCAAAGTGCCAACTCATGGCATGCAGGCTTCTATTACTTATTAGCTGCTCTAGCCTCATAGACTTAACGATTAAGTTAGGGCTGTCAACATTAAAGCTTTAATGCATGTGATTCATTTGAAATCATAACGTGTTATATTTTTATGCAAATTAATTATGGCTCTAAGTTTGACCCAAACTTTCGCCGTAATCTGCCCCCACCCACACCACATGCTGCTGGTCAACCTGACGATTGTGGACCTGCTGCGCTGTGTGTACATTTAAATATCCACTATTAGCAAAATAGTACTTTAATCACAGAACATTGTCAGGATTAATCAGATAACATTTTCTAATCGATTGACACCACTGGTTTGAATCTGTGTATCTGTATTTGGTTGTATCCCCAATGAAATCCGAAATTTTGCTAAATTCTCTGAAATATTAATAATTAAAACAGATTTTTTCTGAACTTTATCTTTGATTGGTCTTTAGTATTTAACTCATTTAGACCCTATATGTAAGCCCACACTTACATTCTGAACAGTATTAATCACTCCGTTTTGTAGGCCCTGCATTGGGATTAATAGCTGAATGATTAAGCAATGGTTTAAGAGGATTGAATGCAGACACTGTGGTTTACTATATTTCCTACAATCTCTAATAGGGTGGTACATGATATAATAAGATTGAGAACCCCCATTCTAGATATTTGAAAATGATCTTTGCTGTGAGGATATAATAGTTTTCAACCTACACTTCCATTATTGATTTTATAACCTTTTTTATTGGAAAATCAAATGTATTTAGGAAGCTACTTACTTTTACACATTTGTTACACATCAGTGAGGCTATATGTTGTGGTATTTATTTACCAAAGCATGTTAGCATCTGAGTTAAATTGATAATCAGGGCTAGTCCTCCAAATATGGGCATAATGAGGATTACAGAATGACATACAACCTCAGTGATTTACTAGTTCAATGAAGAAAACAAGTCAGTAGAACTCTTAATAATTAATACATTTATTTATTAACAGTTCATCGATATTGTAATCAATGATGCTTAAAGAACAGATTTATTTATTTGAAAGTCATTCAGATTTCCTCCATTCTCACTCCAACATGGACTTTTCTAAAAGTGCAGGTTTCAGAGCCCACCTGAGCAAAACCAGCACTACAGAATGATTTACATACAGAAGTCAACTTAAACGATTGGCCTATACTACAGAGATAAACATGTGAGTAGATCTGTTTAATATAAAATCAATAATAACATTTTGTTACATAATCACAAACTATGCTCGTAGATTAGATACTTTCACTAAACCATTGGAGAACTAGACTTCTGTAAGAGTGAAGGTTTCAGAGCCCACTTGGGCAAAATATGGGCACTTAACAGTGATCTGTGACAAATTCTACCTTTTCCTTCTCGAGCAGGAATTGCTGCGTGCGCCACCGAGGGAGATGTAATCTGTAAACATTAGACTTTCATGTTTGGCCGTGTGTGCTGGGCGGACGGCGGCAGTGCGGGTGGCAGCGGAGTGCTGCAGTGGGCTAAAGTACAGGTTTTGAAGCCCCGGCACCTCTAAATGGAGTTCAAGCTGTCATTATCTGTCCACACAGATAAACTCAAATTACACCTCACTACCTCGGCTGTTAAGTTGTTTTCTTTGTCGCTTTGCCGCTGTCTCTCGCTCGGCCTCACTCTGTCTCGGTCTCTCTCTCTCTCTCTCTGGCTGGGTGAGAGAGGGAGGAGGCAGGCCGGATGCGTCGGGCAGGTGCATTCACGCAGAGGTAAGCGCTCAGCATATGTAAGTGCAATTCCAAAATCATTGTCTTGCTGAGAAACACTTGAAATTGTTCCCTAATGGCCCGGGCTTTGTCATATGGCTTTGATTATAATGTGAAAATTGCATTGCCATGCCTTCAGCGCCGGATGGCATGGAAGCGTAATTGGTACGTGCATCGAATGCCTCCTTTCAGAGAGCTAAAAGGGGATACCACCCCCCTACCTCCCCCCAACCCTCCATCCACACCCTCAGACCCTTCAGAAACACACACACACACGTTCCCCTGCTCTCTGCATCTCTCTGGTCATCACTGGCACCTCCGTCAGCCTGTCACAAGTTTTCTAAGTGGGTTATCTATCAGCGCTGTTAAATATGCATTTCTCCAGCACTCTCCGAGCCTCAGCCTCGGCGGCAGGATCTACACCCAGATTACACCAGTAACAATACCATTGCTATGCAAAGGACGAACAAGCTCTCGTTTTTAATAAGCGTCCTGTTATTTATACATACATTTATTTGTCTGCACCCTGGCGGCCGCTTCACTGTTGATGTGTTTTGTGTTCAGAATGGTCCCAGCTACCAGAGAACGTTACAAGAATCTTTAGCAGTGTTTAAAAAAGGTTTCAGGGAGGTTAGGCAAAAACATTACAGAAAAAAAGGAATGTTTCAGGAATGTTTTAAAACGTGTCACATAATGATTTGTTTCAATATGTTATTAGAGCATTTCTCACATAGCATTCCCAGCTAGACAAAAAAGAACTTTACTGAAAAGTGACATTCCCAAAACTAAACATTTAAAACAATGAAGTGATGTTGCAGCAATGTTGCATATTGTATTTTTCTAAAATCTCTTTTTATCTTTTTTTCTAAAATTTCTTTTTATCTTATCAAGAAGACCCAAACCTGAAATTGAACAAATGTATTATCATGCAATTTATTAAACGGATATGGATAAATGATGAACAAAACAGAATTGGGGGGTACAAATTGGTTTACATTAACAAATATTCACATTAATAAATCAATAAACCAGGGGACAATATTCGACCCTGTTACAGAAACTCCCTCCTGTTACTGGAACTCACTCCTGTTACTTTTTATGCTTTAAGTAACAGGACTGAAAGTAACAGGAATGAGTTTATAGAATACAATTAGCAAAAACATTGGAAATAGCTAAACGGCAGCTATGCTAATAGCATGAGGACATTCTAGTGATTTTTCCAAAATTTGTGTTTTAAAAATAAGCAAATAATATGTAAGAATTAATTTGGGTAATAGAAATAATGATGTTAAGATTTACCTCCTCTGTCACAGTTACAATAAGATCAAATATACAGGAAAACTAATGTGGGAACTTCATTTTGGTACTCCCATGATCTTCAGAAGAACCAACTGATGTCACTCCCTGTTTTAGATGTGACTTGTAGAATGTTCCAGATTTTTCCAGATAAGGGTAATGTGTTACAGTAACAGGAATGAGTGAATCCCAGGGACACAATTAAACTGCATATTTTAACTTAAATATTAAATACTATGGATTTATTATGAAAAAGATATTTTTAAAGCATTGATGGGATTTGCACTCACAACAATTCAAATATATATATATATATATATATATATATATATATATATATATATATATATATATATATAGCTAGCTTTAGCCAGGTTAGCATAACAAACAGTCTGTTATCTTTCTGGGAGAGGCATGTTTTCCCCACAGGTCGGGTTTGTGTAGTGTAGTGTGGAACCTGCTTTTGAGCTTAGGAACAGTTCGGAGTACTGATACCAGGTCCTCCTGAAATCGGTGGTCTGGGGTTTACTTTAGGTGTGAACGCTGACTGTGCCTGCGCTTGCTTGTGGGTTGTGTGATTGGTTCATTTTGTAACATGACTGCTTTAGCTTATCACATTCTTTCCCCATTAAGCATTAAATACTTACTTAAACACTGTTTTATTGGACTGGAGCGAGGACACTGTAATTATCTCGGCTCTGTGGAGTGAGTGTGTGTGAATTGCACAGTTGATTAAGGGTTCAGAAAAAATTGCAAAAAAAAGGTGCAGAATCATTTATTGAAGTCTAGTGAGAAATTTGTTAACTAGAAACTGAGGGAATTGTCACTGATAAACAGCCAGTTTAATTCTTTAATGCCTTGGCTTTAAAAAAATAACATATTTTAATTGATATTAATGTCTTTGAATGCTTAAAAAGGTCTGTTTAGAGTGTTATAAGGAAGGAAGCAGTGGCACTTCTTTTTAATCTTTTGTTTTTTTATATGTTGGAGTTTGCACAGTTATAAATGTTTAAACTATTTACTAATTACTTTAATCTTTTGATTCTGCAAACTTTTTTCTTTTTTTCTGAAAATGTTAAATGTTTTTGAGTACAGTTAAAATGTACAGGAAGTGACGTATGAGCTGTAGTTGTTTTGCGGAGCTGGGGATGGCCCTGATATTTTATGTGATTATTTGATAATGTACAGCACACAAGCAAGGGAAACTCTAGGGGTGTGGGGATGTGAGTTCAGTCTGAGCTGAGAGCCTAAGAGGTGTGATGTCCCTGTGTCCATGTGGGTACTCCTGCCTCAGAAAAAAGCACATGGTGGACTGACTGGGCTAAACTGCATCTCTAGCAAAAACCTCTCTAGAAAAGGCCACCTCTTAAAACAGCCATCAGAGCAGGAAGAGGACATGTGATGCAGGGCTGCACTGTATACTGTATACTCACAGACATGCAGTGTAGGGCTCTTTATTTTTGCAATGAACACGGACAGAATCACAATTTTTAAGCTCAAAATGGATTTCAGATATAAAGACAAAAAAATTATCCAGAAATTAAATAAAAAAATCTGGATGAGAAATTGCATGCTAGGTCATATAAGACTAATTAAACCATACATATCATGCCCCAACTTCTAAATATAATTTTGTACCATTTAAAATGTTTGATATTTGATACATTCACTCTATGAAATAGTATCATGACATGCTAAGTCAGTAATATCTAGATATCGCAAAAGTTTGGACACACCTTCTCATTCAGTTATTTCCTTTTTTTTTCTCTTTTTTTTCCTTTAATTTATTTTCAACATTAAAGATTAATATTAAAGACATGAAAACAAGTAAGGAACACATATGGAATTACATAGTTAACAGAAGAAAAGTGTTTGTCCTTTAAAATCCCTTGATCTAAACCTGATGAACTGAGATTGAGGTGATTTGAGGTGATTAATTTGGGATGAGCTGGAGCTTCACAGCATTAAGGAAAAGCAGCAACTATAGTTCAGCACCTCCAGAAACTCCTTCAAGACGCTGAGAAAACTATTGCAGGTGACACTACCTCATAAAAACACTGAGATTAAAATACCAAGAGTGTTCAGATCAGTGATCAGTAATCAGATAACTTTTTCAAAGTATCTGATTATTATATTATATGAAATATGTGCATCATTTCAATAGACAGGCTCAAATAATCAAAATTTACTACAAAATAATAATAAAAAGACCTAGTAATAAAGCTTGGTATTACTATAAATGATTTGTAAAATGCCCTTACCCAAGCTTTCTAGATATTATTACGTTTCTGGGTGTTTTTACACTATTGGAAATCACTGGTTTAACATAACCTAAAAAGTTCCAAAATGATTCCTCAACCTTATTGTTCTACAACAATAAATTAATGTTCTAAAAACATTTTGATAATGTTCATCTGTCCAGTTTTCTTTACTTTCCCGGAAAATTTTATTTAAAAAAGTTAATGATAATTCCATGTCTGTAGGAAAACGCATTAAACCACAAACACCAATCAAATCACAGCAGTAATCGACAGTGCGCTACAGAGATTATGTTCAAACGCACAGCAGTGTTCCTTTAAAAGACATTTAGCTTGTAGAATAAATTGAAAGTTAAAGAGCAGCTAAGCATCGTCTCTAAGGGACCCACAGTGACCATCAGAATGAAGTGTTCCCTGGTTTCCCCTCGGCTAGAACTCTGTAATGATTCGGCCTCGGGCCGTTCCTCTCTCTGAGTGTGAACAGCTGGTAGGGTCATTTTACATTTAGTTTTCTAACCTGCACCCGTTTGTTTTCTCTCCCTCTCTCTTCCTCTCCATCGCTCCCTCCCTCCCTCTCCTCTGTGCTGTATAAACTCTTTTGAGGAGGAATACTGTCTGGAGGATGAGTGCGCAGCTGCGCCGTGACGTGCGAACAAACACGGCATGAAAACAGCCGGCAAAAGAGCGAGGCAGAAAAATGCACATATGAAACGCTTTGTTTTATTGATGAGCCTTTTCTCTGTGTTTTTGTTTTGTTTTGTTTTTAGCAAGTGTCACCAAAAGCCTGTTTATTTATTCATTTTTTCTAAAATGTATTTTTTTGTTGCTTTTTTGGCTTTCCAGAGTTTAAGTGAGATCAGCTACACGCCTATACAACAGTATTTTACCTTGTGTTTTCATTGTTTTTGTATCATCAGGACAGGAAACTCATAAACCATTGAACAACATATAATACACAATACATATGTGATAAACATATATTGACATTTTTTTTAAACAAACCAGAATATGTTTTCTATTTTTGAATGTTCTTGCTTATAAAGAAAAACAGCTTTGCACATCTTGGCTAGAGTTTCTCAATTATCTTTATGAGGTAGAGTCACCAGGAATTCAGGCTTTCAGTTAACAGCTGTGCTGAACTTGTCTAAAGTGAATTACTTGAATTTCTTGTCTCTTAATGTGTTTGAGATAATCAGTTGTAAAGTAGTGAAGAGGTAGAGTTGCTATACAGTGAATAGCTCTATTATTATCCATATTATGTGAAGAACTGCTCAACTAAGTGAGGAAAAAAATACTTTAAGAAATGAAGGTCAGTCAATCCAAAACATTTAAAAAACTTTGAAAGTATCCTTGAGTGCAGTCGTGGAGAGTATCAAAAACATTATGATGAAACTCTCATCAGGACCATCACACGAAAGGAAGAGCAAGAGTTACCTGTGTTGTGCAGGATAAGTTTATCAGAGTCACCAGCCTCAGAAACCACAAGTTAACAGAACCTCAGATAAGAGCATCTACATGTTTCTCACAGTTTAAAATGTCTTCAAGTGAGTCACAGGAGCATGACTAGCAGTGAACAGTCTCTCACCAGGAGGTACACTATACACAAAATTAGCCTCTAAGAGGCTTCTTATATGGAAGGAAGTCCCAGTATCTGTATGACGATTGATTTTTTTTACTATATAAATCCACACGTGACCCTTGGTTGTTTTTATGTCTTTAATATTAATCTACAATGTAGAAATTAAATTAAATGAAGAAATATAAAAACACTGAAGGAGAAGCCGTCTCTAAACCTTTGACTGGTACTCTATGGTAAATCCATGAACTGATATTACATTATATTGAAACAAGGATCTGTGTGTGTGTGTGTGCAAGCATGCATGTGTGTGTTTTTTTACTCAAACACACTCTAATAAATTCTCCCTAATTCATTTTTTATTCTCCCGGGGGAGCAGCCTGCAGATTTGTCTCAACAGAGGAAGCATCGGGTTACCTCCTCTAAATAATTGATGCCTCTTGCTTCTCTCCGAGCCGTGGCCGAAATCTCAAAATATTCACTGGCTTGAGTAAATATGAAGATTGCCGCAGAGAGCTTGCGTGTGTGTGTTTGTGTGTGTGTGTGTAAGGGGCAATATGGCTGGTGCTCTGGCACTGACACAGTTTTAGGCCACTGTGCTCAGGCTGTGTGCATGTGTGTGTGTGTGTGCGCAGGCGTGTGTATAATGGTGCTTTTCTCCGCCACGTTAAGGATGTGTGCAGGCTGTGCAGGGGTTAAGTGGTGTGTGGCGGACATTTGGCTCTCCTGCTTACATTGGGCACACACACACACACACACACATGTGTGGGACTCACCCCAGGGGACGCCTGCGTCTATTGTTCTGGCGCGAGAAGCTGCTGCATATTCACATGAAACTGTCAACCAAAGAACCCTAAAAAACAAAACCTCAGAACGCCTGAGTGCTGAGAAAGCGTGAATGATGAGGGTCCTGTGGTCAAGCGCACTTAATAACTCGCCACTTTCCTTTACGCTTTGGTTTTAATGGCTGAAAAACGGCTAGTGTTCTATTGTCGGTGTCCACCGGCCGTACTGCTAATTTTGCCATTAAACATTTAGCTACAGTAGTCATTATAAAGGACCTGCTTAGCATTACAGTCATCACGGTGATGGAGGGGGGGCCGGTTGTAGATGTGATCAATCTGTAGATGTGAATGCTTTTGATGGGATCTCTTTTAGTCAGTGCTGTGCAAAACAGAGTGTATCAACACTTCAAAATGTGCAAAAACAAATGAGTCTCTTAACTTTGTCTGTTTTATATTAAGCAATAAAATGATAAAATATGTATCATGGTACAGGAGTTATAACTTATTATACCACAGTTAGTTCCGACTCTGCAATGTGATTGGCTGAAATGAGTGCCATTATCAGCTGGTAATGCACTGTAACCAAAGATCTCCAAGTATTTCTCCGCCACATACAGGTAACCTAGCAACAATGCAGCGCTTACAAGCCAAACAGCGCAGCTACAAACAGAGCAGCAATGGAACTATTTTAACCTCGTGGAGTGTGTATACAGTGTGTCCTCTTTAACTCAAAATCTTTTAATAAACAGCAATAATGGAACTGTGGTGTAATTGCAATAATACACTCGAGGTTCGTGCTATAACGTGTCATATTAAGATATTGCCAATATTACATGTTATAGCACTCCCTCTTATGTATTATTGCTTAAATATACTAGCTAACAATTTCTGCTTAGTTGAACAGTTTCCCAATTTTACATTCAATATTAGAACCTGTTCAATCTGTCAGGTTTTCTGGTTGCTCATTAAATGTTTGTTTTTTTTACATTTTGAAATCTTCTTGTAATGCTGCTGCAATGTCACTTGTGTTAGTTTTTTGGAAATGTTACTTTTAACGTTTCCTTAATGTTAGTATTCACCTGTCTGAGAACATTGTTCACATGTTAGAAATGTAAAACAAATACAATAAATAAATATATATATGTATATATATATATATATATATATATATATATATATATATATATATATATATATATATATATATATATATATATATATATATATATGACACCATTATTATGCATGTCTATACACATTTTCAGATTTTTCCTGGAATATTTATGTTGTAAATTTGAAACTTTTCAATGTTGAACCTTTTCTTAAAACATTGCTAAATGTTCTTATAACCTCCTACGCCTCCCTTAGTGGCCCTATGTTTAAAAAAGCATTGCTAAAAGTGCCCTATAAATCCTCTGTTGACTGCATTGATTGAGGAGAAAAAGTAAGTGGCTACTAGAGTGCACCTGCTAGCAATTAATAATGATGATGTGTCTCTATATTAAGAAATATTGAAAATAAGTCTCAATCAATGCTCACCAATGAGTGCCCTCCTGCCCTTCCCATTGTTATGCCTCAAAGAGACAATGGGACTGAATACAGTGCAATAAACTGTACCTGATGGTACAGAAAGTAAATGATCAATGATGGCACAAAGTTAAAAACAAACTCTTCATCCATTTAATTGTATCTATTTTGCGGCCATTTATTTATTTATTTATGTATTTATTTTTTTATCCTACTTTTTAACCCACAATTTAGCTATGTCACTTATCCCACCCAATAAGCTGCTATCCCACTATCACTACCAATGCCCAACATCAGGAAGGTGAAGACTAGCATACATGTTAAGCCAGCTACCGACACTTTTTTAACCTTTGCTGTTGTAGCATTACCAAGTAGCATCACTCAGAGAAAAGCTCAGTGACTCAGCTCTGATACATCAGACGTCTGTGCTGATCAACATTACCTGTAAAGTGATAAAGGGAAAGAGCCTTATCTACTCATTCAAAGAAAGCATGGCCATTTGTGCTGCTGGCAATCTGCATGACTGGGATTCCAACCAGTGATCTCCTGATCATAGTAGCAGCGCCTTAGTACACTAAATGACTTGAAAGCTTTTTGTTTCCATTTAAAGGAGAACTCTGGCTTGAAATGGATGTAGGTTGTGGCGAAACACAAAACGAGTCTGATTTTATGGAATAAACCACCTCCAGTCACGCCCAGCATTCCAAAATACAGTGCTTTTAGCTAACGTACCCAACAGGCTTACAATGCTAGAGATCCAAGAATGCAAAGATGCAAAGAAATCGCTATTTTTATACCATTAACAAGCTCAAAGTAGCTTCACACATCATTGGTATAATTCTGAGTACCTGATATTTATCATGTTTCACCACAGCCCAAGTCCATTTCACACTGGAGTTCTCCTTTAAGTTTACAAATTTAGCCACACCCCCTTTAAAATGTTTAGGCCCCATGTTGTGCAGTAGATGCCCTTGAGAACATGAGGAATGACAGCAAAACAGTTAAAACAAAAAAAGCTATGCTAGTTGTCATGCTTTCTGCTCAGGAAATTTGAAGAGCGGTTGAAAAAACTGAATATTTTTGTCTGTTTTTACTTTCTTGCTTTAGGCCAGAGAGCTCTGACCAATAAGAGAGGAGAATGTGCTAACTCATGTTGTTCTCCTTGTGTAAAACTAAACCAAACAAAGGGGAAACGCTTTAATTTAATGAACTCGAAGAAACAAACTACAGGAGCGAACACTTCCTTTCGAAAGTAACAGTGAAAATCCTCCAGTGTAAAAGAACACAGGGGGATGTGATCATTCTGTAGCAGAGAGTACGCATAGATATAAAACTCTAGAGCTTGAGATTGTAGAAATTTGAACCTCTGCACAGATAAAGTGAGCCTCTTCATTGCCTCTTACTGAAAGAAGTGGAGGATTCCTGTGACGGACGAGTAAAGAATGTGATATTAAATGAACAGCATGTGAGGATAGTGTTTCAACTGATAAAAACATATTGTGGTGCAGGAGTACTTTTACCAGCCACCTAATGGAAGATAGAAGGAAAACACAGCTGGGTTAGGTGACTCTCTCACTCTCACTCTTACCCCCCCCCCCCCACACACACACACACACACTCTCTCACTTACTTATTTATTTATTTATTCTACTCTTCTTTCTATAGGGTGTGAGTCCACTTAGGTTCTGTTCAGACACACACATATACACACAACACAAAAAGACTCACACGATTACACACACATACACTTCAGGAAAAAATATAAGAGACCACTTCAGTTTCTGAATCAGTTTCTCTGGTTTTGCTATTTATAGGTATATGTTTGAGTAAAATCAACATTGTTGATTTATTTTATAAGCTATGGACAACATTTCTAATTTATTATTATTATTATTATTATTATTATTATTATTTAGAGCATTTATTTGCAGAAAATGAGAAATGGCTGAAATAACAAATAAAATGCAGAGCTTTCAGACCTCGAATAATGCAAAGAAAACAAGTTTAAATTCACAAAGTTTTAAGAGATTAGAAATCAATATTTAGTGGAATAACCCTGTTTTTTAATCACAGTTTTCATGCATCTTGGCATGTTCTCCTCCACCAGTCTTACACACTGCTTTTGGATTTACTCCTGGTACAAAAATTTAAGCAGTTCAGTTTGGTTTGATGGCTTGTGATCATCCATCTTCCTCTTGATTATATTCCAGAGGTTTTTAATTTTTCATTTTTATGTGCGCTCGTATTTTTTTCTGTATACACAAGCTGTACAAACAAACACACATATATACACAACATAGACATACTTACACATATACATACAAGCACATATATACACACAAATGCACACATATACACACAACATAGACAGACCTACACAAATACATACAAGCACATATATACACACAAATGCACACATATACACACAACATAGACAGACCTACACAAATACATACAAGCACATATACACACAAATGCACACATATAGAAACAACATAGACATAAGCACACATATAAACACAAACGCACACATACACAAACAACATAGACAGACTTACACATATACATACAAGCACATATACACACAAATGCACACATATACACACAACATAGACATACACACATATAAACACAAACACACACATATACACACAACATAGACAGACACACATATATAAAAAACACACATAACATAGACAGACTCACACATATGCACACATATACACACAACATAGACAGTCACATATATAAACAAACACACACTTTTACACACAACATAGACCGACTCACACATACACACAACATAGACAGACTTACACACACATACACACACAACATAGACAGACACACTTATATACACACTATATCTGGAACACCCACTCAGCAATCCCCCCAGATTAGCTTTTAGAGAGACTTGTCAACCTCAGGTCTCTCTCTCTCTCTCTGGGTTTCACCCCGCGCTGACCCCGGCTACCAATTAGCGTCCTCCTGTGCCCCCGTCTCTCTCACCTCCCATGCCGTCTCTGTTCACACTCCCCGGCCGCTTTAGCTAAACGGCTGGGTGGGAGTCTTCATAAACGGGTTAATATCTCAGGCTCAGCTCCCTCGCTGGCCGGCTGGAGGTGGAGGGTTTAGTCTGCAGGATGCAGTCTGCTCTAAGCTCAGGCAGTCTGCAGGAAAGTCCTTTTACATCCAGCTGTTTTATCAATAATTCAATCAATCAATCAATCAACTTTCAATTTCACTTACAGGTACACTGAAGATGACCCATATGCAGCCGAACAATAACAAGTATTAAAAGAAAGAAAATTAAAAAAAAAACAGCTGACAGCAGCTTGACAAGCAAAAACAGCAAGTAAAATGGAGTGAAATTATAGAAAACCAAAATTTGATTTAATTAACAAGAGAGTAAAATAAAAATAAAGATTTTAAATAGTCTTAGAAAATAAGTTTAAAACACAAATGGTAAAATTTAATAAAAAAATAAATTGTAAATAAAATGTACATAATAAAAACATTAAATGGTTAAAAAAACAAATAAAATACATAGAAGAAAACAAATGTGATAAAAAAACACTAGAACTAAAAAGTAAAATTAATAAATAAGATTAAGTAACAGTTACAGGCTGTTCAGTTTGTTGGAAATAAAATAATTGAGAGACACTAGTGAGTCAAGCTTTAGTGTTTCCTGTATTGAATTTCTGGTGCACTCTAGATAAAAACATATTCTCAGTTCAGTAAAAAACTCTAAATTCTCACTACCTGGCTAATGATCCAACCAGTTTTACAGCATAAAATGATTCTATACAGTCAAGTTAAAATGAGCGATATTAGTTTTTTTTTTTTTTAAATAATCATTTATTGAAAAGATGAAACAAGACAAATACAACCATATTCACAATTGTGTTGGACACAGATGAAATTCTGCCTTCATCTTTAACCCAGCCATATAGGAAAAAAGCATATTTGGAAGGGCAGTAAAAGGTACATTTAAATCCTAATGGTCAAATAAATTATTTGGACCAATCACAGACACAGGGGTTCAAGATCTCCACCCTCTGCTCTGAGTATTTGATTGCTACAGTATTTCATTGAAATCCTCCAAATGTGGTGACATTGAACCAGGTAATCAAACCCTCAACTCTGTCATGTGCTCTAACCACTGAGCCACCACTGCCACTTTTACAAGCAATTTGCAAGTGGTTAATTTAACATTGTGATGTATATTGTGTATTTAGCGTCAGTTTGGTTCAGTTCAGTTAGTGCAGTTTGTTTTTGAGGCATCAGTCAATAAAAGTTGCATTGAATAGCATTGAGTAAGAGCTCTCTTTTGGTGGCCCTGCATATCAATTACTAGCAGAGTCTGGAGGTGTTGTGCTGCTCTCTAGTATCAACAACATATTCTCTCAAAGTTGCCTTTCCACTAGAGCATAGTGCCAGCTGTAGCTACACTGTAAAACTTGGTTCATTCATTCAACCTGAAAAAGTACTGTATGTGATATCAAGCCACTGAACTGGATTCATTCAATTTAAATAAACAATTTAAAACACAGTTTAGGAGGGCTGGGGCTTCAAGTGGCGCTGTAATTATAATCTGCGGTTCATTGTTTTAAAGCTCGGATCAGGTTTGTCTTTAGCAGTCAGTTGGCCATCGTCGGCACAGACTGTTAGCTGTTGTGTTTCACACTCATAGTGGTGGGTAATAATAATAAGTTCACATTGGTTGATTGGCCTTCCAAATTGTTATATGTGTTGCATAAACTCAGTTTAATGGCTGATTTAGCAGTTTCATTTTATCACACAAAATTAACCCTAACCCAAAATTTTCTTTCGTGTCCCCCTCATCTGCTGACTTGCCATGGACAGGAGGTACAGATCCCTCCCTCAGACAAAGTACGGTGCTCTTGGAGTGTTTATAGGGGCAGTCAGGACCTAAGTGGAAATAAAACAGCATGCGAAAAGTGAGTTGTTCAACCATATGAAGAAAATACAGTATGATCATCCTTTTTTTCTTGTAGTTTCTAAGAATTTGTTTAGCCAAAATAGAAGTAATTTTGTTTCTTCAGGCTAATTACAGTGTTTTTTGACCCATGCATGAACACTATGTTTAATATATAGATTTGTCCTATAAGCAAGAAGCTAATGTGAACAAGGCACGTAGTGTCTTATTACAAACATGCGATTCGTTCTTTGGGCCTCTGGAGTAAAGCCAGTACGCCCGTGATTGAAAGGCTACGAATGCTAACCCTCCAGTGGTGGCTTAGCAGAGTGCTGAGAGAAGCTCTGACACTAACGCAATAGTTTGTGTCTGACACTCACCCTTGATTTTCTGTCTGTGTGATTTGGTGACACTGAACAAGATCTGCTTCACCACACACACTCACACCCCTCACACACACTCGCACACCTACACACACCTACACACACCTACACACGGAGAGTGATTCTTTTTGCAGTTGTGGTGGTGGAATTAACTCGGTGGCCCTGTTTGATCACGCCTCAGCAGCTCCCCCCACTCTTCTGCTGGAGCCCTGGGGCCTCCACTGTCTACTGCTGAGTTTCACAGCACAATCACATGTACTGCTGTCATGTTCCACACGCAGGCTAGAGGATGTACTAAACCAAGCACTGCCAACTGACACTTTTCCTGTAATTAGAGGAAGGCACAGGATCCTAATTGCTCATAAGGACATCATCACTGTCGTAACTAAAACCCTCTGGAATGGTGGCTTTATTAGAGTTATTAATAGGGATACACCAAATATTTGGCAACAGAATTATTCAGTCAAAAATGGCTAATAAGCACTTTTGGTTTTCTGCCGAAGACGTGAACAAATAATAACATTACACTTATTTTAAGCAGAGGTGGCAGGCCCACACTCCTCTCCCTCCTCCCCCAGCCCTGGCAAACGTAAAGGTTTAATTTTATTTTTATGCTTTACTCACTCAATTTACATGAAATAAAGCATTCAGCATCACTTTTCACACTGGTAATCAGTTTACTATATTCAAAACCTTGCAGTTTTTAAGTAGAAATAAAAAAAACTGTGCAGGGCATGGATAGTACTGTTCGCGGAGCTAACTTAGCATTAGCATTTCTAAATTTACAAAAATTTACTAAAGAGGTTTCCACACATTTGACTTCTTAAGTTGCACTACTGAGGTAAATCTATGATAAGAATAGATTTACTGAGGTAACTATATGACTAACACTGCAGTATGAATAAAGTATGCATGATTAGAATAGCACTGCTGAAGTGATGTATTGTGCTTTGATGGTTTGTCTGCTGAGATAAGATGTAAGGAGTTCAATACATATTTTTCATTGTAATTTTGTAATTATTCAATCCTCGAAAACAAGTGAAAAAGTGCCTGGATTTGATTTGTGTTTAGCACCCAAAAGTTTAATTTTGATTATTTTTTATTCAGAATGCTGTGCAGTCCAGGACTAGGCCTAATCCTTGTCTGTAAAACTGCCCGATCATATTTGCTGCTGACAGAGGATTTTGGAACGTTGCTATTTGTGTGTGTATTTAAATGATCTCACAAAAGTAAAGCATTTTAAAATTTGACCATGATGATACAGGAACACAGACAAAATAATATATAGATAATATATAGATTAATACATTTAAGATACTAATATAAATGTAATATAGTACAGATTCATTCAGGCTGGAATGGAGGCACTGGTCAGCTAAAGTGGACACACAGAAACACTCAGACCCATGAGAAGCACAAATTAGGGCACGGGCAGTGATGATTCCCCAAATAGGGTCAGTCATCAATTTTATTTTTGCACTAAAATACTGTTTGTTTGTTTTTTGCCATTTGCCATTTTATTCATTCAGGACAGTGACACAAACATATATCACATATTATACAATAATACAATGGATACAATCTGGCTACAATGGATCTGTCAGAAATCAAATATACAGTCCACTAAATGTCTGGGCACCTATTCTGATAAATGTATTCAGATACTAACACCTATTGCCGCTGACACAGCTGTGCCAATGCATACACACACAGCTTGTCTAGTCCCTGTACAGAAGTATTGCCAATAGAATAGGACTCTGTGGAGCAGATAAAGTGACAGGAATCTACTGGCACCATGCCTATAAAGCCAGACATGGATCTGATCTGAGTTCTCTGGAATGAGTTGGGAGTCATCTAACATCCTTACCTCACTAATTCTCATTACTGATAGAAAATGTTTTCTTGACTTTATAGACAATTACATCTTTTAATAGTTTTTATTTTGGAAGAAACATTGAATGAGCAGGGTTTCCAATACTTCTGTTCCTACAGTGAACATTTTAGGCAGGAAGCAACTTCCAGTTAACTGTTAGGATAGTGGCTCTGGCTTTCCCTCTTTTAGCCATCAGGCTAACGCAGCAAACTTAGCACATAGCTAGTAAGTCTAAGAGTAGGGGATTGTGGTAGTTTTTTATATTTAGCAGCATCTGGTGATAGTACTTATTACTTGAACGGTTGTGTTGAAGCAGCGATATGCCAACAGACATTGTGAGCAGTGCGCTAGGGCCAGTTTTGAGAAATACATGTATAGCGCATACTGGAGAAGGGGTAGGACAAAATATCAATAAGGTTTATATATATACAGTGGTGTGAAAAAGTATCTGCCTTCTTTCTTTTGTCTTTGCATTGTTTTCATGCTTACATTTTTTCAGATTATCAAACATTTTTAATATAAAACATATACATATACTGAGTAAATATAAAAAGGACTTATTAGTTGATAATATCTTTTATTAAGGGGAAAGAACTATCCAAATCAATCTAGCCCTTTTTGAAAAAGTGTTTGTCCCTATAAATGAACTGTGATTAATCACACTTTTTGGAAACCTGAGTTCAAGTTCACTACTAACCCCAACCAGGCCTGCTTACTGCCAGACCTGTAGAATCAAGAAATCACTTATATGTGTGTGTTAAAGAGCTGACTGCAAGAACAGCTATCCACTTTTTTCATCAAATTCTGTGAAACTGACACCAGGAAATCCACAATTTCTGGTATTTCTTTATGTAGGAGCATTTTAACCTCTTCAGTAACACAGATGGTGATTCTAATCCCTTCTCTGTAGTATATTTTGGGTTATAGATTATGATTAGGCATGTGGTACTAATGTTCTGGTTAACTGGTGAATGCTTTCTTTTCAGTGGTTTCTTTTGTCCACTTTAGCTTTTTTATTAAAGGGGTCCTGCCTGAAGACACACACATGAGGCTTGCTCAGGTTGTCATGCTATGTTGCGGTGTGTGTGTGTATGTGTGTGTGTGTGTTTGCGTGTGTGTGTGGGTGTGAGTGGGGCAGTAGCTGTGGTGCAGAGTATTAAAGCTTAATGTTTTAGGCCTGGCTGACATAGAGAGAGGAGGGGGGGGGGAGGAGAACTAAGTGGAGAAGAGACTTTAGCAGTGTGTGTGTGTGTGTGTGTGTGTGTGTGTGTGTGTCACTATCTAGGGAGCTTAGCGTGAGACATGGAGGAATAAACAGAAAGGGCAGTGTTTGGGCTGCACCTCTCTCTCCCTCCCTCTCCTTATGTTTTTCTCTCTCTTTTTTTCCTCTCTCGCTCATTTGCTCATCCACTCACTATTTAGATCACTCCCTCTTTTACTCCCTCTCTTGCTTTCTCTCTCTCTCTCACTCCCTCTTGCTCTCTCTCTCTCATCTTTGTGTCTATGTGAGGCGTGTGTGCGTGTGTGTGTGTGTGTGTGTGTGTGTGTGTGTGCCTCTCTGTGCTTTGGGGACCGGCAGAATGTCTGTTTTGAGGACAACAGCAGGGGGCTAATGAAAAGGCTTTGTTGATTTTAACGAATTACCAGCCACTGTAGCCAAAATAAATATAATCAGCTTTTTGGATTAGTTGTCACAGACGATTTTACCTACTGACGGTGATTAAATACCCGAGCAGACAGAGCCGACCAGTCCTCTCTCTCTCTCTCTCTCTTTCTCTCTCTCTCTGTATTTCTCTCTCACACACTCTCTCTCTCTAGTGACCCGTCTCCCTCACTCCATAAAATGCCAGTAAACAGCAGTAAATAAAGACTTGGAGCATTAGTTATCTGAAATAAACAGTGACACCCTATATAATGTTGGGTTCAACTTCAAAGTGGTTGTGCTGCGGCAGCATGCAGACTCCAAGCGCTCGCTAGCTCATGTTAGCGGCGCGTTGGCACGGGGAGCTGGGTATTCGGGCCTAATGAGACATGTGCTGGCAGTTTTAGCTGCTGTTTAGCTGATTTAGTTTTTTGGTGCTTTAGCGAAATTGATCTGATACGTTGTAGAGTTGCACGAATAGAGAGAGTGAGTACACTGAAGGGAAACCCTGGGTCTATGGCTTAACCCTTTCAAATTCTACTTAACTGTTTAGTAGAATGCTTTTTCAGGTCTCATCCAATAATCACTGCACATATATAAGCTGTTTTTGGTGGAATTTTCTAAATAAAGGGTAGAATAATAGTATTACTATTTGGAGTGTTGCTTTGTATATACTTAATAAACACTATTAGACTATTAATTACATATTAACATTATAGCAGAGCAGTAGAAGTAGTGAAGTGTCTGAATAAATTAGGGTAATATCTAGAAGAAGTACTGATGACCCATCATTTATTTTCAGTACATTTATTGTTGATGTTTTACAGGAAAAAAATGACCTAACCTAACCCTGAATCTGACCCAATTAAATGGTCTGACCCAATAAAAACTGATGTAGTAGACTGTTTAGTAAAAGTTGATTAATAATCTACTAAAATATCAGATGCTGCTACATCTATGAAATGTAATTGATATGTTACATGTCTGATGTCTGAGTGATTGCTTTTTTTTATCTAAGGACCACTCCAAAGACAATTTTAACAAATTATTATTATTAGCATATTTCAGAATATTATAATGGAATAATGTAACTTTATACAACATGCACTGTTTAAATCTGTGGTTGTATTTGTGGTTAATGTTTTAATTTTACCACATGTGTTATACAAAAACATTTAATAGAGGTGTATATTCTGAAGATTATTTATTAAGATTATTTTATATTTGTTCTAAAAAAATACAAAAATGTAATATTTCTTAGATTTTCCCCTTATGAGGATGTTAAAGGGTTTAAGCATGTCAAACATTAAAAGTTAGTGATTTAATGTTTTGTTTACAATAGAACTGTTTTCCATATATCAAGACCCCCAGTGAAACCCCTTTTGACTACTTACCATATTTTTTGCACTATAAGGCGCACTTAAAATCCTTTAATTTTCTCAAAAATAATCAGTGTGCCTTATAATCCAGTGCGTCTTATGTATGAATTCTACTGCTCAGGTTGTAAGGAGCAGTAAAGCCCCTTTGCTGAAGAACAGAGTTTTACAGGAGTTTCAGTTTAATTCTCCAGCTTAGAGACTGGAGCAGTATTAGCATTAATCACTAATCATTTTTTCTTCGTTCAGAGGTGAGTATTATGGGCCTGTAGCCTGCTCATAACCCCGGCTAGCACTGCTGGAGCAGCATTAGCGTTACCCGCTAACTGCGGTAGCTCTTTAATCTTTCAGAGGGCAGTATATCAGACTGTAGCCTAGGTGTTTACCAAGTTAAAACAAGCTACGTGGGATGAACCTCTAGATAATATCGCCCTGGTTTACCGGAATACTCAGGGTTTCTTAGTGTAGCATTGTTGGGTGGCATTAACCACTAACCATTAGCAGTTAGCCGCTAATGATAAAGCTCCAGCCTTAGTGCTGGAGAAATTTGGGAATCTTCCCTTACTGTAAATAAACAAAAGCACTTTATGCTCACCCAAATAAACAGCTTTCTTTTTTTTACTATAAAAGAATGTATTTTTTATTTAGTTTTGTTTACTTAACCTAGCTTTACTCAACTTAGATTTTATGTGTGGACTAAAATTTTAGATTTTTAGTATTTCAGTCTCTCCCAGAGCCTTGGTAAAATGTCTGTAGAGTAACAGTCTTTCCTATAAGCACTTAACTGTTACTGGTTCACTTTAAGCACTGTATAAAATAGTTGTACCTAAACGATTCAAGAGAGAAGAATGCATCAAGAAATATTTTACTTTTAATGGAATTAAAGCCTGGATGTCTGTAAGTCAGGATTTGTTTCAACCCACTTAGATCCCACCATATGTGGATGGCAGTAGGCCGAGCCTAACCCCTAAGCAACTGGTGGGACTATCCTGTAGAACATGGGTCGGCAATTAATTTTGGCCGCGGGCCAAATATTTTTCAAGCCATTACGTGACGGGCCACAAAAAAATCTGTTTTTGGAAAATGAAGCAGGTAAACCCAGAAAGAAAGAAAATAAATAAATAAATTCTCCGCTCCTCTGGATCGAACCCAAGTCGTCAGGATTGCAAGTCCACTATACTACCTCTGCTCAGCTAGTGAACTGAGTTACATCTGGGAAAAAACATCTTATAAAAAAAAATGAAACCAGAGAACGGGTGGAAAATGAGAACGGGAGGAAACTAAAGTCATGCCAAATGCAACAAAGAGATAGGGGACACCTGTCTCTCAAAATAAAGTTTGCTAGAGAAGCGTTTTATTTTTTATTTTTTCATTATAGTTCAAACAACTTCACAGGCCAGAAGTTTAATATTTGCGGGCCACATCTGGTCCGCGGATCGCCTATTGTTGACCTATGTTGTAGATGCTGGAGTAGATGCTGGAGAGGAAAATGAAATGTTGCGTTAGAAAGCAGCAAGGATAGTGTGTAAGTCAAATTATTTTAAAGACAGTTAGAAGATGTTGATTGGACAGGAGATGGAGTGACATAGCAATTTTTGGTAAGGGTTTTAATTTCTGTAATATAATATTACAAAAGTGGACTGATGTGAGACGTACAACCATGTCTGAGGAACACAGGAACAAGAAGGACTATTTATACACACATAAGGGGGCGGAGCTACAAACAAACAGGTGAGCAGCAGGGGCAGATACAGTTTGTTCATATATGTTAATTGTGTAGATTTAGGTTAAGTCTAGTGGGTATGAAATCAGGGATACTCTCTCTGATTCTTCTCCAGTTATGGGTTTTGTAAGTGTTCTTTTTATTATTGGTAGCATGAGGTAGCATAATAATATTCTACCATGACTCTAACATTGTTTATTCATTATCAGCCACATTAGCAGTTTTGGGGTGTGGTATTTAGAAAAGTGCTGGAGAAGGAGATCTCTCATCTTCATATCTGCCCTCTGAGAAATCAGATTCCCCCGTTTGTGTAGCCCCGACCAAATTTCCCCCTCTTTCCTGTGCGATCGTCTCTTTGTGCAGAACTAGCATTTATTTGGTTTCAGCTCCATTCATACGTGCAGACACGTTCAGGTATGAATGCGGCTCCCGTTTCTCTTTTTTGACAGCCGGCTCCATTCGCATTTGCACCCGCGACATGAAGCAAAACGATCCTTCAAAGTTAGTGGCAAGTATGCAGAGAAGTTGAGTCGAGTCTCAGAAGCCGAGATCTAAGACGGGAAGAACAATGGGCCTCCCCTGACAAATAGTTAAAAAAGCCTTAAGACTCCAGTTAGATCTGTAATGTCATGGTGAATACAAATGAAGGAGCTGTCACTCTCAATTTGGCTGAAGGCCTTTTGATGTTTTGCTTCTGAGGGCTGTGGCTACGAGGGGGAAACAGGTACCCAAATGCAGCCCAGTCTGCTTTTCCCAGTTTAGCCCCATATCTGCACCATAGTCATGTTTATAAAGCTCCCAGTTCCGCTGAGGTTAGTTCAGTAAAGGATAGTTTCGTGCTGAACTGTGTTGGCATGAGAGTGAGTATGTAATGAGTGTGTATCTGAACATTTCCTCACTTTAAGGGAACGGGTAATGGTTCCACTTGCCCCAGATTTAGTCCATCAGCCAAGACGTTTTGTAGTTTAGAGCTGGAGCTTTGAAGTTTTATTCATTTTTATAGTTCACTGTAGGTCAAACTGCACCAAATACCATGCAGGGTAGTTTGCAGGACCTTAATGAAGAGATGTGTGCAGTCTGGGTTGGCTTTCTAGACAGAGATTTAGCCTAGTCTTGAACTACAGTAACGGTCAAAAGTTTAAAGTTTTCCAGACTATGAAGGAACACATAAGAAATCATTTAGTAACTTAAAAGTGTTAAACAAACAAAAATATTTTGTGAAGCATTTACTGGGGTTAAGCTGTTAACTTGTGAGTTTCCGACGCTGACACCTCTATTGAACTTATTCTGAGCAACAGAAGAAAATCTTGCTCTTTCTTTTCCTGGGGTGGTCCTGATGAGAGCCAGTTATATCATAACATTTTTGATGGTCTTTGCGACTGCACTTGAGGATTCTTTCAAACTTCTTGAAATGTTTCTGATTGACTGATCCGAGTTCACTGCGTTCCAGATACTGTATCTGATATCATTATTAAGGGTAACAACACTGCTACTACTTTTACTACTGTTGATGTGTGGGGAAGCCATCTTGGATTTTTAACTCAAGGTTGGTGACACTCTCATCACAGTAAAAGTAGGAAATCTAACCTTTAGAAGCATACCAGTTCAGATGTCCTGCTTGGAACTAGAACATGACAACTCCCCTGTCCAAAAACTGACTCTATATCTCCAAATATTTGTTGCACCCTTGCTAATAATTGTATTTTGTTCAGGTACTTTACTGCTGACACAGAGGTGCAAATGTACAAATTTGAGGTACAAATGTACACATACACCCAGCTTGTACTGCCAATAGAAAAAGATTCTCTAGAGCAGATAATTAAGCATGAACTTCCTGACACCATGTATTATACCAGGTTTAATGATGCTCCATCCAGTACATTTGGAAGGGATGAGTAAGGGTGTTGGAAATGATCATCATATCCAACATCCTGACCTCACTGAAGCAATCAAATTCGCACAGTCATTCTCTAACGATTAGTAGAAGGTCTTCCCTGGACATTATAGACAGTTACTACAATAAATGCCGCATAAACTCTTTTTAATACGAAACAATTAATGAGCAGCAGGGACCAGAAAAGGCAGTGTCCAAACGTTTGACTGGTACTGTAGACAGACAGATGGACAGATGGACAGGTAGATACTTTATTGATTCTAAAGGAAACTGGAAGCAAAAAAGCCGCAGAGCTAGTAGCCTGCCTCTATAAGGTTTGAACTGCTATGCTAACAGACACAGTAGCTAGGCTTGACAAGGTTTTGAGTAGATTGGCCTTTGTTGGGTTGAAGCTGCTATGCTAACAAAAAAGTGGATGAATGGGAGGAGGGAGGCGTGGCTAAGTACACAGGTGCTCTAGTAAAATATCTGCCATTGGAAAAAGACATTAATTTAATTACATAAACGTATTTAGTTAGAGCATGTAGAGATAATATTTTGAGTTCAAACAGGTCTTACTTTAGTTAAACACTTTTCTCTTTATATGAAGTGCAGAAGTTGGCGTTGTTGGGCTGGGGAATGTGGCTGTAGGAGTGGCAGGGCTGTGGCAGCCGGCGGGGGGTGGTTTGCACTGCAGTATCGGGGGAACGCTCTCGTACGGAGGAATCGCTGTGTTGAGAAGAAGGTGTGAGTCCTGAGAGGCTCTGACATTCGCTGAGAGGAAAACTTTCTGCAGTTATGCAGGTGTTTTTAACCTGTTTTCCTGGTACCCCTTTTTTAGGCTTCTGAATATTTTACGACCCCCCGTAACTCAAACAATAAAAAGGATGGTCCAGCAGATTTAGACAACAGTGTTAGTGTTCTAGTTGTTCTTCTACTTCTATTATTAAATAAAGTTTATGTAAGTTTGTGAAAATAAATATAGAGCAATTTTATTTCCAATAATTATTATATTATAAATTATTCTGCTGATTTCTTAATCGATTTACTGATTGATTGTTCAGTGTTTAATCTGGTTGGATATTTTGATTAGTTAAATTAATACCAATTTATTACCCTTTTTTATAGCTTACCACTGCAAACTTACTTGTAATCCTGATAAAATATTTTTAAATAATATTAGACTGGTTAGTTTAATAATAATTTATAATACATTGTGTTTCTGTATATGAAGCATTTGGTATCTCGAATCACAGTGTAATACAAAAACACTTGCTTACAAACAGCTGAGGAGACTAGTCACCTGATACCGAGATCCACATGTATCTATATGATATATATAATTTTGCACCGAATTTCACCAACGCAAAACTTCATGCTCATTAAATCTATAGATCATGTATTTTTGCCCTATTGTGCCCTAAAATCATCATTAATACAGGTTATGCAGGTCCTGCAGAAACCTATTACTACAGCAGTGTTTCCCGACGTCAGTCTGGGACCTACGCTCTGCAGGTTTTTGTGTTTTCCTTATTTAAACACACCTGACCCAGCACACAGGGGGCCTGTTAATTAGTTAATTGTTGAATCAGGTGTGCTAGATGAGGCACAACCCACAAGAAAATGCAGAGTATGAGTTCCTCTAGACTGGAATTAGCAGCTTAAGCTAATCAATATAAACAGATTTGTTAGTTAAATTGTTGGTTAAATGTATAACTTTTACATTAAAGAACATTCTGTAGCATTGCATCTGTTCATATTAACAAAAAAATGATATTGCTAGTAACTGGAGTTTGGATTAAATGTTGTTTTCTTCATGTCCTTCCTATATTAGACTGATCAGACTGTTGTTAAATCGTATTTAATTTTCAGTTCAGATCTGCTGAGATAACTCTCAACACTGTTATTTTTAAGGAATGATCAGCTGGGAATTTCTTTTTCACACCTAAGTCACACATATCCATGAGAATTATCAGAAGTGCTAAAATCTGATTTAAGCACTCAGAGTGTCCACACTGAGACTTCTATAATAAACACATTTTCAAATGTGGTTTGTATCAGTTTTTTTTGTTTTTAGGTTTCATGTAGTTTCTGGCTGTCCAGACTGTCAAAATCAATCTGAATACAATCTAGATACGACTCAAATCAGATTTGGCCGGGCATTCTGAACACAGCTTTAAGGTACTGCTTTTACGGCCTTGTGTTCACATTTGTATGTGTTTTATTGGTAATTTGATTGGTTATGTGAAGTTATAATAATTGTTTAAGGTGCAGCAATAACGACATTAAAGATTTATTTAAAGATGTCACACTGTTCCTCTTCCTTTTTTTTTAGTTTTTTGACTGTCATACATATTTTGGGGTTTAGGGACTTAAAATCTAGGCCATGAGAATGAGTGTGAGAAGCTATCAGCTAAAGTCGATCACAATCAGTAACAGCACATTTAGAGGACATGGCCTCTCTGAATAAAGTGGGTGTACATAAATTTACACTGGTCTGAACACACGGACAAATCTAGCCAGACACCACCAGTTACCATCATTAACCTCCTAGCCTCTGAGGTAACACTATATGATCAAGTTATGTACTGATGTCATATGACTTTTGGCATCTCAGTGTATGCCTCTGCACACCTAAAAAAATTTAATATATATATATATATATATATATATATATATATATATATACAGTCATATGTACAGTCAGAAGCCATTTCTTAGTATGCAAAATATATATTCTCATTATGCAAAAAGCATACCTCAGGCGACTCTGTTTGTGGCGTGCTTGCATAAATGGCTTCTTTCACATCACTCTCCCATACAGCTTCTCCTTGTGTAAAGTGTGCTGTATTGTTGACCGATGCACAGTGACACCATCTGCAGCAAGATGATGCTGCAGCTCTTTGGAGGTGGTCTGTGGATTGTCCTTGACTGTTCTCACCATTCTTCTTCTCTGCCTTTCTGATATTTTTCTTGGCCTGCCACTTCTGGGCTTAACAAGAACTGTCCCTGTGGTCTTCCATTTCCTTACTATGTTCCTCACAGTGGAAACTGACAGGTTAAATCTGAGACAACTTTTTGTTTCCTTCCCATGAACAACTATGTTGAACAATCTTTGTTTTTAGATCATTTGAGAGTTGTTTTGATGAGCCCATGATGCCACTCTTCAGAGGAGATTCAAATAGGAGAACAATTTGCAATTGGCCACCTTAAATACCTTTTCTCATGATTGGATACACCTGGCTGTGAAGTTCAAAGCTCAATGAGGTTACCAAACCAATTTTGTGCTTCAGTAAGTCAGTAAAAAGTAGTTAGGAGTATTCAAATCAATAAAATGATAAGGGTGCCCATACTTTTGCACTGGTCAAATTTTGGTTTAATGCATATTGCACATTTTCTGTTAGTACAATAAACCTCATTTCAATCCTGAAATATTACTGTGTTCATCAGTTATTAGATATATCAAACTTCACATATCCATGAGAATTATCAGAAGTGCTAAAATCTGATTTAAGCACTCAGAGTGTCCACACTGAGACTTCTATAATAAACACATTTTCAAATGTGGTTTGTATCAGTTTTTTTTTGTTTTTAGGTTTCATGTAGTTTCTGGCTGTCCAGACTGTCAAAATCAATCTGAATACAATCTAGATACGACTCAAATCAGATTTGGCCGGGCATTCTGAACACAGCTTTAAGGTACTGCTTTTTTTAATCCTGAAATATTACTGTGTCCATCAGTTATTAGATATATCAAACTGAAATGGCTGTTGCAAACACCCAAATATTTAGAACTAAAAATGATTAAGATTAATAGGGGTGCCCAAACTTTTTTCATATGACTGTATGTATATATGTATATATACATATATACATATATACACACAGTATTGCGTTTAGCATAGGGTATTTAAATTTAAAATATTTAGCAAAATATATTATGTATATTATCGATTACTAATTAATTGAAAAGAAAGGCTATGAAAAAAAAAATGTTGGGCTACACTTTGTATATTTTGTACTTTATGCAAGCAAACACATCTAATTTTCCAAAGGAGCAGAATGTTCTGAAATGTAAAAAGTGCTGAAAATGTGCTGGCAGCAGAGGTATGACTGTATGTGTGTGTGTGTGTGTGTGTGTGTGTGTGTGTGTGTGTGTGTGTGTGTGTGTGTGTGTGTGTGTGTGTGTGTGTGTGTGTGTGTGTGTGTGTTTGCCCCTGTGTGACTCCTCTGTGCAGGTGAGGGCTCAGCGCTGCCCATAGGTGAGGATTAGTGCACGAGGCTCCGGACTCATTACCAGTGGGTTGTGGGTTCAAATCCTAATGAATATTCATTCCAGATGATAATGATGATCCCAGGGTTCTCCAGACCCCATACCCCCCCTACCCCCCTCACATACACTCTGCAGTGCCGCGCCCCTCCCCCTCCTCCTCTTGCTTAGGTTGATAAAACACTTGCCAAGCTGGCATCCCCTAAGAAATTATTAATTATCTGGTTAATGTGCACCAGGCTGTGAGTCGGCTGATTAATCACCAATAAGGGGGATGCGTGCTGGAGGGGGGCTCTATTTTCTTTCTCTAAGTAACTCTTCCTCCCTCCTCTGCCACCTCCCCACCTCACCACCACGGACATACCAGCTTTTTGGTGTTTGGCTCTTGTAGCTGAGTGCTGTTTTAAATATATATATAGATATTTTTAAAATATCAATAGATAATAAGTGGTAATATTTTTCTTAGTTGTATGGACTGAATGTAAATCATTGATCTGAAATATCTGTGTTAATCAGTTGTGTATCATAAAACCTCTCTATTGTAATCTGTTCTTTAAGCTATAAACAACTAGTTGTTTATTCTCTCTAAAAATATAAATTATTAAATATACTAAAAAAATATATATATATATATATATTTATAAGATGCACTATCAATAATCATCTATTTTCTGGTCTATTTTCATACATAATACATGTATGTACATGTAAGGAAAAGGGGTGTCGCCATGTTTTCCTTCTAATTCAGCAGGTCTCACCGTTGGGTGGCTGTAAAGCTCAGCTAGGTTAGGTGAACAAAACTGTAATGAAAAATCTACACAGATTTCTCTCTTAAAAAAGAGCTTGGATTTCCAGATTTCCACTATTGCTAGCTGTGGTTAGCAGCTAATGCCACCCAACAGCGCTAAGAAAACTTGAGTGTTCTGGTAAGCCAGGGTGATATTAGCTAGTTAGTGCCAAGTAGCTTGTTTTAACACAGTAAACACCCAGGATACAGTCCAATATACTCACCTCTGAGCCGCGAAAGAGCTAGCACTCAGCGTGGTTAGCGGCTAATGCTAATACTGCTCCAGCAGTGCTAGCCAGGGTTAGCAGCAGGCTACAGGCCCATAATACTCACCTCTGAATGGCAAAAGAGCTAGCGCTAAAGTTAGCGGCTAATGCTAATACTGCTATAGTTTTGAGTCTCGGTGAACTGAAACTCCTGTATAAAGCTGCACTTCAGCAGAGTGGCTTTACTGCTGCTTACAACCTGACTGGTAAAATTCATATATAAAGGATTTAAGTGTGCATTATAGTGCCAAAAATATGTGAAATGCTATATAGTTCAGGTAAAAATGTTCCACTATTTTTTGTTACTTGAACAGTACAGTTTTTTTTATTTGATGTGGTCATACATGTACATATAGCAAAAACTGTATATTCCAAAGCACTTTTTGAATCTACTGCCCTGCAATAGTCAGATTTTCCCCAGATTTGAGAACATAAACTCAGTGGATACAAGACATAAACAATCAACATTGTTAATTTTTTTATTAATATTATTAATAAAAAATAAAATTTCCACCACCAGCAGGATTTACTTTATTTGACAATAAAACAGTATATATTGGACATTTAGCCTTTTAGAGACTTTGACCCTGCTTACAACTGGTCATCTGGGATAAGATCAAGCCACATAAAAAAATGCAAGTGTGAACACATCCAGTATACATTTAAAATAGATGCAAATCTAATCATACAAAACAGCACAGGAGTTGATCTGAGATGGATATGAGACTTTTTATATCATGTATGGTGTGTAGATCAATATAACTACATTTTCCAGAGTGATAAACTCTATTCAATATTTTTTATATATTAATTTGCTTCAGTTTGGTTAATAGAGATGTGTGATTTTTTATTTATTTCAGTGCTAGGGGTGGGGTGTTGGTCTGATGTGGTGACCTGTGCTGCTCTTTAATAATGAAGCAGCTGTTTTTGAGCTTTCTTGCCATTAACAGAACGAAGTAGCCAAACAGATAATCAATTTCTGACACTGGACTGTGGATCACTGGAACTGTGTTTTCTACAGTGATAAATCTCTTTTCAACGTCTTTTTATTTTTTTTACTTTGCTTTGGTCAATAGAGGTGTGGGGTTTTCTTGCTTACTCCTTGTCCCCTGGTGCCAGGGGATGTGCAGTGTTGGTGTATTGTGGTGACCTGTGCTGGTCTTCAGTAATGAAGCTGCATGATGGTTTCACTCTGTTTTTTTTTTGTACCACTGCAAAATAAGACTACCTTTATAAAGGGTTTATAAATGGTTTACAATTAGTTTATTAATGTTACTAATTAGGTTGTATATGCCTTAAAAATCATTAATAATCAGTTATAACACATACATAGAAAGGCCAACAATATAGACGGCTGTGGATTCACTATTTGGCAAACAACAGGTCATTGTTGCCCTTTCTACGTGTTATAACTGATTATTAATGATTTTTAAATAAGTAACCATTAATAAACTAATTGTAAACCATTTATAAACCCCTTATAAAGGTAGTCTTATTTTAATCTTTATATTTTAATCTTATAAGATTACCAAACCCAATTTAAAATATTGGTTCTTAGAAGAGTATAGAGCCCCCAGTGTTGGGCTGTGGATCACTGGGTCTGCATTTAGTAGAGTGATAAAGCTTTATTTATCATCTTTTATTTATTTAATTCAGTTCGGTCAATAGAGGTTTGGGATTTTCTTGCTTATGTCATGTCCTTTGTGCCCCCCTTGTAGCAGTGGTGCGATGTTCTAATATGGTCTACGGTCCAATATGGTGAACTGTGCTGGACTTGGATCTGCCATGCTTTTTGTGTGATAGAGGGTGAATTGGTCCATTTTTTTTAACTTTTTTGCAATAAATCAAGAAAAATAGCCAAACAAATTATCTATTGACCATTCACCTCACCTTTCAGACCTCTAATTATTCTCTTCACTGCTGAAAGTGAGTCCAGTGTTAAGCTGAGCTAAAGGAGCTTTTGCCATGTGGGTCAGCCAAACGTGAATCTTCCTGTAGCAGTTTTCTCCAGGTTTTTTTGAAGGTTTAGGAAACAGTACTCAGCACGCTTTAGCTTCATCTGTAATTTCTCTATGAAAAGACTTATACTTTTATTAGTTACAGAGGTATTTGTGTTTCTGTGTCTTTTTCTAGGTATTATGATGAAAGTGTGAATGTGCAATAGAGAGTGATAAGCAGTAACACAGTCTGTTACAGCCCTCTTTTACTACAGACAATGGCTTTGTAAATTAATATTTTTTTAAATCCATTTCCAAAACTCAGTTTATTTCCATTGCTATAGACCAACCATATAATACCTACTGACTTGTTTCATAAAAGCAGCATATTTTCTTAACAATAAGCTATACAGATCTGGAAAAAAAATAAGAGAATTCAGTTTCTGAATCAGTTTCTCTGATTGTACCATTTATAGGCATATGTTTGAGTAAAATGAACATTGTTGTTTTATTCTATAAACTACAGACAACATTTCTCCCAAATTACAAAAAATATATTGTCATTTAGAGCATTTATTTGCAGAAAATGAGAAATGGCTGAAATGAAAAAAAAGATGCAGAGCTTTCAGACCTAAAATAATGCTAAGAAAACAAGTTCATATTCATTAAGTTTTAAGAGTTCAGTAATCAATATTTGGTGGAATAACCCTGGTTTTTAATCACAGTTTTTTTCATGCATCTTGGCATTATATCCTCCACCAGTCTTACACACTGCTTTTGGATAACTTTATGCCTTTGCTCCTGATGCAAAAATTTAAGCAGTTCAGTTTGGTTTGATGGCTTGTGATCATCCATCTTCCTCTTGATTATATTCCAGACGTTTTCAATTTGGTAAAGTCAAAGAAACTCATCATTTGTCAGAGATGTATGTTGGTTTAGGTTTTATTTTTACTTTAACTTAAACTTTTGTATCATTTCAGTTTGCTGGATTTAAAACTTGCATTTTATTACCTGAAGAGCTTGAATGGCAAAAATAACCAGACTGGGGGAGTTATAAAACTTTATGGTGGTAGTGTAAGTGATGGATTAGTTGTAAATGGTGTATTCTCAGCAGTTCAGCTTTCTCTTTGGCCTCTCTCAGTCATGCTCAGTTTTATCACAGGTTGTACTCTGGTTTGGTCAATAGAAGGGTTGGATTTTTTTGCTTACGCTGTGTCCCTCGGTGCCTGTGGTGCGGTGCTGGTGTAATGTGGTGACCTGTGCTGGTCTTCAGTAATGGAGCTGTGGTGCTTTCTGTGTATTATCTCCTCCGTTTCTATGTGTCAGATTGCAGAGCCAACATCCAGGATCCATCCAACGGGCCTTCATAGCTCTCTTCCTGTGGAAATCCGGCAGGCATGCTAGCTTTCTGTTTAGAACTATTTTGCAGTGTGTATGGATGTCTGAATCTGTGTGTCAGAATGTGTGTGTGTGTGTAAGAACACTGCTGTGTGAAGCAATTGATCTCTTACTGTATCTTCCAGAGAGAGCGACCTCTTACCCCCAGCTGGGATTAAACATTTAATAGCGTATTACAGCATTTAGCCCTAGTTCCAGCCACCATAGGCTTAAGTCTCTTTTTCAGAGTCATCCCTCTCCCTCTCTCTCTCTTTCTCTCTCTCTCTCTCTCAGTCTCTCTCTCCCCCCAATCTGTGAAATTGGGAAGGAATGGAGGAAATTGAATTGTAAACGAAATCCCCAGCATGCAGCACACAGTCTCACTTTCTACTCTAGCTGAGCTGGTTCACTGGAAGCCATGGTCCGAGAGAGTAAGTGGGTCGCCCCTGCCCGGCACACGCCAAAAATCCCAACCAACACTACACTCCCCTCGCTGACGGCAGCCTCGACTGAGCCAAACAATGTTCAGGGCTCAGGGTTCAGCATTTGCATTCGAATTATTTCCTCCGCCAGTCCTTCCCAGCCTTCCTGAGCACAATACGATAAGTAATGCCAAGTTTACTTTAGTTAATCGCTGCTATTCCCAAAAGGACGGCAGATAAGGGAGAAGAGAGAGAGAGAGAGAGAGAGAGAGAGAGAATGACAGTCTGTATGGATAAACAAGTGTGAAAACACCATGTGGCAAGTGCAACACTTTTACACGTTGGCTTTTGTATGTGGGGTTAAAGACCTTTAGGAGCACATTAGACTTAAAGGTGTATTCAGTGAATTTAGAACATTGCAGTAGTTGAGCAGTAGTTTTCCTAGATAACTTTATCAGAAGAGAAAAAAAAACATTGTGATTTGGACTGCAGTTTAGGAGTGTAAAGTCACGTGTCAATCATTTATTAATTTAATGTTTAACATTAATTACACAAATATACAAGAAAATGATAACAATGGAGCACAAACAGAAGCAGCTTTCAATCACAGCTGCCCTTGTGTGTGTGTGCAGAAGTTGGGGATAGCTACTTCCTGTTCGGTGCTGGGGAAAGCTCTCCTATTGGTTATTCACAGTTTACACATCACAGTTTGCAAGAACCAAGACTAAGGCTGCTTTTAAACCTGTCTATTTTGAACGTAAAATCCTTTAATTGTCCCAAAAACCGTTGGGACAATACCGCCTGTATTTTAGCATTCAGGTTGTAAGGAGCAGTAAAGTCACTCTGCAGAAGTTAAGTGTTATAAAAGAGTTTCAGTGAAGTCTCCAGCACCAAGGCTGAAGCAGTATTAGCATTTGCTGTGCTAGCTCTTTAGCCATTCAGAGGTGAGTATGAACCACTAGTTGGTTACCGGAACACTCAGGGTTCCTCAGTGTAGCGCTGTCAGATGGCATTTACTTGTGCTGCTGCTAACTGCACTGTTAAAAAAATATTGGAAATCTAAGCTTGCTGTAAATAAACAGAAACACTTTACTCAACCAAATCAAGTTTTCTGATGAACTGAAACATGGCAACACCCTTATCCCTTCTATTGTCACTTAAAATGCGCCTTATAATCCAGTGTGCCCTATGTATGAAAATCAGAAAATAGACGTTTGTTGATAGTGCGCCTTATAACCCTGACCCTAACACTTATTAATAAACAGAAATAAAAGGAATCTCAGGATAATCTTTACACTCATTCTGCTGCGGGGCAAAGTGTGTACTTTGATGATAGTTTAGCATTGCAATTAACAGCTAAGTAAGTTAGTAAACACTGTAGTTCACTGTTTGGCACTCTTGTTGTTTTCCTCTGTCTAAATCACAGGCATGTAGTGAATTTAGTGTGTACCCCTTCTGCAACCACCTGTCCCCATACCCCCCAGCCCGCCGCCGGCCACCCGACACATAGATAAATATTACAAGAACTACAAAAGTATACCTACAACGCGGGGGCAGAAGCCATTTTAAAAAGCTTTCATTGGTTAGAACCGCTGTCAGTCAGATAAGAGTCCTGTAGCAACTAAAACACAGACTAATGCTTTGAATCCGTTGCTGTTTTTTTTTTTTTTTTAGTTAATTTATAAAATAAATTCTTACACTTACAATAACTATAATATATATTTCCTGATTAAAAATTAGGTAATTATTTACATGCACTTATTGTCACCCCTTCTCTAAAGGGTTAGAAGGGCCTCACTGCACAACGCTGGTCTAAATCCATTTGAGATATCTTAGTAGGAAAACTATATTAACCAGAAACAATAATCAATCAAACTACTTACCACCATATTAACACACTGCAAAAGCAGGCAAACTCCAACAACAGGTAAAGAACAATTGGTGAAAGATATGACAATATATGTTGTATATGTGTGGATTACATGTCTAGCTTATTGTGTATAAATAAGCATATGTGTGTGGTATAGGTGTTCCTGTGAAATGGCTTGTATGTACTTGGAAGTGAAAGTTTGGTCATTGGTGGTACAGGGTCTAAAACTTTTTGTTGGAGCTTGCCCAGCAGTTGTGAACTGTTGGTGCCTCTTGGTTGAGCATATAGCATATCGTGTGGCGTTCCACAGGGTTTTACTACAGATGAAAACTATAATCCTTTAAGTCCTATAGTCCTTAATTTTTTAATGCAAGCAAAAAAAAAACACCTTGGGATGCTTTAAGTACCACCAGTGATACCTGTACCACAGTTCAAGAACTGCTGATCTAGTGAATTAAGGATCATGATGCTTCTCAGGTCATGCTGCTTCTCCATCAGCAGCTGGAGTCTGAGAGAGTAAAAATGGCCTTGCTTTTTCTGGGTGGTTACTGTAGGTGGTGCTCTCTCCTTTCATCACTCCTATTGTAATGTTGAACAACGACTTTTATCAACTCTTTGTAGGTATTTACAATGTGTGAATCAAAATAATGGAACAATATCCTGGTGCATTTGGTACATTTTGTCACTAAGCCAGCCTGTGAATCACAGTTTATTGTGTTTCCTATATGTTGTAATTGCTACTACAACAGCTTCACAGTATTGGTCTATATGCTAATGAAATGTTGATGATTCAGGAGGCTCGGTGTGTGTGTTTGTGTGTGTGTGTAATATATTTGTGTGCATCTCTACACACTCCTCCAAGACTTAAGCTGCTAATGAGAGATGGGGAACAGAGGTTAGGAGGGACTAAAAATAAATGGCTGAATAGGAGTTTGCTCAGTGGTTTTTCCCATTGATTAGTCGCGTGGCTAATGCATGCTCATTCCTCAGCTGAGCACTAATTAGCATGTGCTCAGCTCGCCACCAGTTGACCATCAGGCTCTCCGCGGGGCCCCGCCCACCGCTGAGCGCCCGTCCCGGGTACTGACGCATGGGCTAACCCTCTGGATGGAGAGCGGGGCCGGGCCTGTTTGTTTACCAACGCTTTTTCTTGTGTTTTCTCTTCTTTCCTCTGCTGTATTGTTCCTTTTATTTTATAGTTAGATAGGATATGCACATTTTCTGTACAGTAGAAGCAGGGGTGCCATGAGATTACAGCAGGTATTATGTAATTACTTTTTTTTATAATCTGTTATTTGAAAGGAATAAAATATTGTAAAGGCAAAAACATTTTTTTAACCATTTTTGTTGGATACAGATGGAAATTGTTCTTTGGCTGTAGCTCATTCTTGCAGTGAACATACACATATACAGAAAGGCTGTGAATATGATAAAAAATTATGGACCAGCCGTTTCATATCCTGATCATGATATCTCACAATATATCACATTTTCTGTTATATATCTGTTCTCCCATTTTCTCCCCAGTTTACACAGCCGATTACCCAACCCACTCATTAGGTCTCCCCAATCACTACTGACATATATGTAGTAATATATATATATTTTTTTTTACTTTCACTTTTTTTAACTGCTTTTTTAAAAGCCGAGTCAAACAACTTTTATATTAGTGTTTCTCAATCCTGGTCCTGGTTCAAAATTTCTCTGCTTTAACCCCCGAGATACTCAGAAAGAAAGATTATTAATGAGCTGATTAGTTTATCAGGTGTATTGGGAGCAGGAAGTGTTCACTAAGTGTGCAGGGCAGGGGGTGTGGGATCATCACTGGGAAAAACTGTTATATGCAGACAGAAGTTACTGCAGGGACTTACCAAGTCTTACACACTGAAAAAGCAGTAGTGACATCCAGTACTGTGCAAACGTTTTAGGCACCAAAGCAAATTACAATTACTCAGCAATACCTGAAAAAAGCACCACATATTATTTGAACAGATGCAAATAAACATAAAAAAGTAAAACGTAACAAGGAATTCTCATTTTGAACCAAGTATGTTATATCCTGTGAGCTGAGCTGAAGAATAAAGTGTAGTTCCAGGTTTCTTCTGGATGCCCTCAGCCAGCATGTGTATATTATGTTCAGTTCCATCAGCAGCTCACCAGATTTACCACATTTACCAGTAATTTACCAAACCAGGTGTTGAACTAGAAATAACTCTATTAAACTCAAATAAGGAGAGATTAGGAGATGTTTTAAGGAAAATAGTTCTGTAAAAGCTCTGCTTCTTGTACAATTTGACAAAAAGCTGTTTGTGTTTGTTGTAATGTTAGTGTTCTACTGAGCTAATAAACACTTACTTCACAGATAAGAAGCTTTTTCTTAACTGAAATTCCTTCAGGTGCCTAAAACATTTGCACAATATTGTATATGTGATTTCCAGTTTCCATATTAACACCATGTCCCCATTTCCCCACGCAGTTACTCACTGTTTAACCACGTCACTGAAGTAAGTGTACACCTCAGAGACCATGTTTTGCACTAGAATGAAAAACACAAGTTCTATTGTGGTTGTTAGGAGGTTGTTGTTAGGAAGAATGTAGAACAGTATTTGCACTGTTTGATAGTCATTTAATCTTTAAACGTGCACGTCACATAAGCACAGCGTTCAGTGTTCACTGTTCAGAATGACCTTGTTCTGTGATGCAATCACTCTTAAGTGCGTCACCCAAATGACAAAAAGGCTGCTGTAATGTGTGTACTTTGCAATTATTTAGACAATAGATTTTTTTTTTTAGAATTGTATATTTTATTTTTATTGTATTCTTTTATTTTGTTATCTTATTTTATCTATATATCTATTTTAACAACAGCTCTTGGGTGTAAACTGGATCATGAGATCACAATTTCGTTCCACCTCATGTACCACATGTGATGCGAATGACTCCTTGAAATCTCCTTGAATTCTTGAATCCTTGAGAGTGTGATATTAAACAATTAAACGTTTTTCTACCGTAACCAACTACAATATTACAGTATGATCACAAACTCCCAGTATACAAATATATCACAATATAAATATTCTGTCCCACCCCTATTATTAAGGATGCTTCTATTTACAAACAGCACCTTTTAACAAATTTAACAACATTAGCATTAGCATGATCAAAAATCAAACATCCGAGCTCTCCACAGCTGCTTTAAACTGAAACCAGGTCTCCAGTTCCAGAGCTCCCTGAGATTGATTAGGCAGTCTACATATGTACAGCAGTGCAATGCTATTCTCCTTTACATTCAGTTACATGCTGCAGTTAGTCAGTACAGCAGTGATTTAATGGCAGTGCCAGCCTATAGGTCTGTGCAGTGGTTTTATTCGACTGGAGCAGCATCCGACCCCCCCACCCCTCCACCCCCACCTCCAAAAAAGCCCTGATGTGCTGCTATGGGAAGCGTTTGAGAAAGTGCACGGCAGTATCAGAGCGGCCACTTAGAGGGGGATTAGGTTCTCGTCAATGTGCCTCCGAGGCCATGCTAAAGTTACCCCCTCGCTGGCTCTGGCCATTGACTGCCACTCTAATGGCCTGGTCTGGTTCCTCCTGATGGGCATTGACTGCTGGCCTGATCAATACGGGTTTCCATCCCCAACCCGAGCGGGACGCTCAAGCGCGGAAAACCAGGCCCAAACAGCAGCGTGACCCCCGGAAGTGAATGAATTAGTTATTACGTAGCAGCCGTGCCTGGGGAGGTTTACTTAAAGGGAAATGCCACCAACTTATAAAATTTTAAACACAATTAAATGTTTTAAAAATATCTTAATTAAGTAGTTAGTTAGTTAAGTAAGCTAGACGATGCATTAAAGAAATATAGTACAGAAACTGGTTATTAGGGGAACACTTCCTACGAATCCTGTATTTACAGTATAATGCAGTATACACCAAACACGATACCTTATGTATGTAATGAACACCATAAGCTTGCATCATAATTCAAAGTACTTTTAGCAACATACATAACACATTACTATAAAATACATGTATATCATTTGACAATGTAAAGTATGTAAAGTACATTCTTGTACTTTATTACACACAATGTAATGGCAATACAAGTACTTAGATACAAGATATATTACAGAAGAGGCATTATGAGGTATCATCTGTGCTATACAATTCATTATGAGTACTTGATTCATATGAAGTGTTGCAAATATTTGTTTTAGTTTTAAACATATACAGCTCTGGAAATAAACAAGAGATCACTTATTTATGAGTACTTAAATTATGAGTTTCTTTGATTTTACCAAATTGAAAACCTTTGGAATATAATCAAGAGGAAGATTCAAGCTGAACTGCGATTAAAAACAAAAACAAAAAGATGATGTGATTAAAAACCAGTGTTATTCAACCAAATATTGATTTCTGAACTCTTTAACCTTTATGAATATGAACTTGTTCTGCATATTTGTTGTTATTTAAGCCATTACTCATTTTCTGCAAATAAATTCTCTAAATGACAATATTTTTATTTGAAATTTGGGGAAAATGTTGTCTATAGTTTATAGAATAAAACAACAATGTTTGTTTTACTTAAGTAGCAAAATCAGAGAAACTGATTCAGAAGTGGTCTCTTAATTTTTTTTCCAGAGCTGTATATATAGATATATATATATATATATATATTTCTTATTAATGGCATGAGGTACGTAGGACGCTATGGGGCAAAATAACAAGCAGGATTTAAAAGAGATATTATAAACACCCACAAGATGAACACATCATTAGTTCAATTCACCATTGAACTATTTGGAATTGTTGGAAAATGTGTGGAATTGCACCTTTAATTTACTCTATTTAAGTGCTTATCCTGATTAGTTATGCCTCCAAGTTAATACTACTCACAGTGAAAGAGATGTAAGTGTTATTTAGCCTCTGTAGGCCATACAGCTCAAGTTTAGTCCAATTTCCCAGTGGATTAATGTCTGCCATCTCAGAAAGAGCTGCCATAGGTGCCACTCTGTGTACAGTAATGTGTGATGCTCTCAATGGATCGGTACGAGGTGGTATTTTAAGGCACCATTTTATTTTTTCCCCCCATTTCTATTATTTGCCACATTACCTCACCGCATTAGTCTAGCGCATGCTTCTCCCAGCGTTGGCATCCAGTTTCCGGCCACCTCCCCCCATCCCCGCCACCACTACCCCGTCCACAGCAGCCACGGATCAGATCTCAGCCCCCACTCAGAAAGACAATGATCTCCACCCTGGAGAATGTGCAGTCAAAGCTATCGATCACCTCTATTCCTGGCCCTTCAGTGCGCCTGGTCCGGGCCCCGGCTAGCTTCCTCCGCTAAAACCTTAGCTCAGAGGGGGCGGGGGGACGCCCCACACATGAAGCAGTGAGAACGAGATTCTCAAATATTGACTGATTTTGCATCTTCTTTTTTTGTGTGTGTGTTTCTTCCTCACTAAATTATGCAGGGTTCCTGATAGGCCTCGCGTTGGGTACGCTCGCCGCTCCCTCGGCGGTGGCCTCCTTATTATGTGGATGAAGTTATGGGGGCTTTGTGTTGTTGGGTTTTTTTCAGAGTTTGGTGGTTTGGTATCATGGGGTCTCCCCGTTGGGATGAGCAGTGGAGTTATTATGAGCGACGCTCAGGAACTCGTAGGAATACGAAGAGAAGCCCGTCAGCCTGCAATAAAAGTCGCAGACTCACAGGGGTTTGGAAACCCAACCCTCGGCGCGGCAATTCGGAACGGTCGCCTCGGGAGGAAAGCGGCGACTTGTTGCAAAACCTTTTCCGCACACCCTCTTCTGTCCAAAATGCACACACCCACCACCATGCCTACCTTATTCTTCCTTTCTTACCCCCCCACCCCCCCAATCCATATGGAAATACGTGCCTGCCATTATTAGTGTATTTCCTTAGACGTGTCGGGAATCAGAAGCTCGGGGCTACAAAAGTGGCAGAGCTTCAATTGGCAGCAGTCAGGTTAATAAATTCTGAGATGCATAAATCAGTGAGCAGGGGTGATTTCCACCACACTGCCCCCCATCCCCCAACCCCCCAACTCTCTCTCTCTCTCTCTGTATGTCTGCCTCTCTCGCCCAGCTTTTTTTTGCTTTTCTTCTCCGCTCTGAAAAGAGGGGGTCTTCGGAGGATTGTTGTCTATCAGGCCAGAAAATGGAGAGGAGAATGCCTTCAATACCCAGGGCTGGTTAGCAGATTGTCATTTTTGGGTTTGATGTTCCTGGGTCTAATTGTCTTTCATGTGAACAATGGCGGCAGCCCTCTGGTGAGCTACGGCGAGCGGAGGAAGAGGGAGGGCAGCCCGTGCATAGCAATGTCCTTTTTTATTATTAGCTTGTGAAATTAGCAAGCTGGAAGTCGTTACAAGGATTTCTCCCACCACCACCCCCCCCAGCATATCTCCCTCTTCCCCTTTGCTTTTTTCTTCATTCTCTCCTCTCTCTTTCTCTCTCTCTATCGCTCTGTATATGCGCCTCTCTCTCTCTCTCTCGCCCGTTAATTGTAATGCAGAGTTGAATTTGTTTGTGGACTTGGAGACAATAGCGCAGGCGAAGGCTGTGTTAATAGACTTTTACTCCTACCCCTGCACTTCTACTCCGGGCCCTAATAAGGTGTCTGTCGCCGAGGCGGAATTTGTTTAAAAAGCGTGGTAATTGATGTATTGCAGTAAGTGTGAGCACGGATCGGGTTGATTAATGTAGGAGTGTGTGTGTGTGTGTGTGTGTTATATTTTTTTCTTTTTAAGGCCTCTTAACTGGGTCTGGCGAAAGTGGCGAGTGCTGCCCTGTAAACTACCTCATTGCAGCTGTTAAAGGAGCTGACAGCTGCTGATGTCTCGGGGGAGTTTCCGCCTTTTTTCCCTTTCCCTCACCCGATCAGAGGAAAGAACGGGAGGAGAGGGAGAAAAAAAAGAAAAAGGGAACGAAGGCAATACATTGCTTGTCAATAATTGCAGCACTTAAAAACCTTATAAAGGGGATTTTTTTCCCACTCAGGCTATCTCACGGGAGTAAGTGCTCATTTAGTTTCGCTTTTATGCCCCAAGAATGACTGAAGTCTGTGGCGTAGAAAACCAAGTTTTCTCTTTATTCCAGTAATGATTTTCCTTGGTTTAGTTGTTTGGATGTTACGATGAAAAACAGACAAATGAAAAATGGACCACTGCATTCATCCACCATAAAACTTGCCGTGTAAGATATTAGGAATATGGCAAAACCTTGTATACATTTTGAAATGGTAACTTCATACAGGAATGTAAAATATAAGTCACAGAAAATAAGTCACAGAACTAGTATACCAGTTCCTGTCCCATGACTTTTGCCATGTCTCTTGGAACCTAAAGAATGCTAAACTGAACGGTGGGATATGAGTCTACAGCCTTCTGCATTGAATGTGGATGTTATATCCAGAAGCAGCCAGTCACAATCATTACCACCCACTGCTGGTAAAAGTGCCAAGCTAGTATCATGTCCCATGACTTTTGCCATGCCCGATAGAAGCTGATGAGTGACTGCACTGAATAATGGGATATGTAATCAGGGTCTCCTGCATTCTATAGTTTGTATATTGTTTGTCCATTCACATGCCCGATTCTAGCCAGATGCCGCCCGACACCATCATTAACACCCACTGCAGGAGATGTGGAAATGTGGTAATGCTATCCTCTATGACATACATGCATCAGATCTTCAGACCAGTTAAAGAAAGTTGGGTCAGGCAGTGTCCTCCCATTTAACAATAGAACAAGAAAAATAAGCAGTGTTATGTGAACTCCCGTTGGCGTGCAGGTGCATCAGTATGGTTACAACTCAGTTTGCTGGTGGTTTTTGTATTTACAGTAACTGTAGATTAATATTATTAATAAACAGGAATCGGGTACTTTTATTCTGCTGCAGGACACAACTGCATTTTTGGGTTTGGGATCAAACAATGATCATATTTGAGTATGGAGGCCTTGTTGTGAACAAATTCTGTTTATGCTGTTGTGATTATTGCGCTGGTGTGATTATCAGGTTAGCATCACATACAGCAGAATATCCTGTGGCCACATGTGTTGCCTCTCTAATGCCAGGACCTCTGCCAGGCATTTTTCAGCAGGATAATGCTCAACCGCACATCAAGAGCTTTTCAGGAATGTCTCCAGCAGACTGAAAAAGTTGTCCGACCTTGGTCTCCATATGTATCACCAATCCAGCATGTACGTATGGGAGCAGCTGGGACGGCAGCTTCAGCAACCTACGAGTGAAGAGCAGGATCTACAGGCCCAGCTGTAGCAACATCTGTGGGTAAATGTGCTGCAGGATGCCATACGAAACCTGTATACCTGCACCATGCCCAACCATGCAGTATTTTATCCTCTATCCAGGCTAGAGGATCCCAAAAGTGTACTAAAACAGTGCAGTTCGTAATCACTTGTAAATCACTTGTAATCTATGTACTGCACAACACTCTTTACCTCAATTTTTTTTTTCAGTTTTCAGTTTGCTGCACATATGATAAGGCTCAGGTTTGACACATTCAGTATGACTAAAATATCTGACTGTCCTCTATAGATGCTCTTTGTATCCAGTGCTGGTCTAACTCAGGGGAGAGTGGATTGGATATGCTGCTAACAAACGCTATATGCTCAAGGCAAAGGGACCTCAATTATAAAACAGCTCCACCAGTCATGGGTTATCCTGCACAAAGCTGCGGTCCCTCCTGTGTGAGTGTGTGTGTATGTGTATACATACACACACACACACACACACACACATTCACCTCACAGTGAGAGTGGCCTCAGGCACCCCATTCTAATTGCCATGGCCCAACAATATGGCAAAGCAATGCCTTTGTTATCGGGCCTTTGTGCGCAAGAGATCCGCTGATAACTAAAGCTAAAAGGCATGGAAATTCCTCTTGATAGAGGTCAGATATCATCCCCCTAAATGGTTTGCAGAAGATAAATATGCTTTTAAAACAAATGCTGGCGTTGTTTGTAGATTTGATATGGAGGCTTGCTTGTGGCTGGAGTTTGGGGTCCTTGCAATCGTTTACTTCCTAATCGGAGCGTTAACTCAAATATATCCAGATAGCGGTGGGGTTTTCTGCTCTTTGTGATACTCAAGCAAGTTTCTCTGCTGTGTGTGTGTGTGTGTGTGTGTGTGTGTGTGCGCGGGCTCTTACAATCCAGATAATGTACACTTGCTGGAGTCAGGTGTCTGGCCTTTATCACAGGGACAGATTAGCTAGAGATTAGAAACATGCGTGCACAACGACATACTCTCACACACACACACACACACACACACACACAAAAACACACACGAGCTAGACCAGTCTGGAAGTGGACGGCTGTGTTCTCAAGCTGTTGGAATCGACTTCATCTGAAGTGGCAATTTGCCTGTTTAGATAAGCCTTATTGGCTTTTTGGAAGAATATGTCAAATTGACATTTTTATAATTATGCTTTTGCCTGCGACCCATTGTAGCATTCAGAATGAATGAGTTGTAATGGCACCCGATACTGCATTCACTGTAATGTCCTGAACAAGCATTTGTATTATCGAGAAGTTGGAGGCTTTTTTTCATTGCTCTCCGCTAGTATTACCATAAAGAATGTATGTATAATGCTGTATTGTGAATATGCATGGGGAATTACATATGGAGCACAGGGCTTTTTTTTGAACCTTTAAAAGTCTCGTCAGTCTCAAGACAGCACTCGACGTGAGTGAAAAACACGGCAAAGGGAGAGAGAGAGAGGGCAAAAGAAAAAGAGAGAGCGAGAGTGTGTGTGTGTGTGTGTGTGTGTTTGTGTGTGTGTTAAGAGCCTTGGGTTTAGTGAGCAATTTGCTGTGGTGTGGCTTAGAAACGCTCACTACTGTTAAACCACTAAACCATTCCCCCTCTCTTCCCATCTCCACAACATTCACTGCAGGAAAGCAATCAGCATTCAGTAGATAACACAAACCACCATTTAGAATAAACAGCTGATGTACCACCAATAATACTGTTTATTATCAATGCTATTACCAGAGACAAAGTCAGAAAAGCTGTGGACCCTCTCTCTGAGGCATCACCCACCACTAAGAGAGAGAGAGTGAGGGAGAGAAATGACCCTGTATGAAGGGGGGGGGGCTTTAATTGACCTATGAACTATAAAATTTGGATTGGTGTAAAGGTCAAGGTACAGTTCTCAGTAAGTAATTAATGGCTTAACTAAATTAAGCTTTTAGTTACTAAATTATCACTTAGTTAATAGTTAATAAGTTTCAAATGAAAAGGAAAATAAAATAATCCTAATATTAAAAGTACTGGAGCTCCTGTCCCGCCTCTTCTCACTCCCCTCCTTTTTGAAGCAACAGTGGTATAGTCCACATCTTCACTGGGTTTAATCATATTAAATAGATAATTTCATGTGATATGCATCAATGCTGGCTTTGAGGGCTCCACAGACTGCTGTATATACTAAATGGTAAACTAGTAAATACAACTTAACTTCTGCCAATTAAGAATATAGTGTATTTGTAGGTTTTCCCAAACACTGACATGGAGCCATATACAAACACTGTGAAAATAATTAATTCATATAATAGTAGTTAAACACTTATTAGAAGGGTGATATAAGCTTGTGTAGCATCTCAAATCTGGAGTTTCCTTCTTGTCAATATTACTGCAATGGCTGTACAGATGTGAAATGTACAGGCGGTACAAATGGTAATTTCCAGTTTATGGCACCACTCAAAATCAGCATAAATCAAAAACAATTTATTTCACAATTAATACATTTGTGTTGTCATAAAAAAAAACATATAGTATATACAGCGATTTTCTCTCAAGTTAGGGATGTTTTAGCACATTGTCAGTTTTTTGCATATGTGAAATTTCAGTCTGTTTAGATGTATTTGATAAAGAAGGATCATAAAACTGTAGTCATAAAATCACAATATACCTGATGCTCACAGTGTGACTGAATCATATGGTAAATTTAATTTAACAATGTTTATTGCCGTGGTAAGTACTGTTTTGATCAACTTATTGTAAAGTGTTACTTAAAATTAGAATTTTTAATTACGCCGTCTCTGTTTTGTGTATTCATATACATTGTCTTGTGATGTTAAATAAAGTAAAATGGCCAAAACTTTAAGTCATTTTATTGTTAAAAGAAAAAAGTAATTTGACTTTTTATTTATACTTGGATGTCACAGTTGTTCTTGGTGGTAACAGACATTCCACCCTGCAAACGTGCCCTAAAAATGCTGTACCTCAGTGAAAGGCAGTATTATTTATACATCCTGCATTCTTTGGAACATTGGTGAAACAAGCATTGGTGTTTCACATACAGCTCTGGAAAAAAATAAGAGACCATTTAAAAATGACGAGTTTCTTTGATTTTACCAAATTGAAAACCTCTGGAATATAATCAAGAGGAAGATAGATGATCACAAGCAATCAAACCAAACTGAACTGCTTAAATTTTTGCACCAGGAGTAAAGGCATAAAGTTATCCAAAAGCAGCATGTAAGACTGGTGGAGGAGAACATGCCAAGATGCATAAAAACTGTGATTAAAAACCAGGAATATGAACTTGTTTTCTTTGCCTTATTTGAGGTCTGAAAGCTTTGCATCTTTTTTTGTTATTTCAGCCATTTCTCATTTTCTGCAAATAAATGCCCTAAATGACAATATTTGTATTTGGAATTTGAGAAAAAAAGTTGTCTGTAGTTTATAGAATAAAACATAAATGTTTATTTTACTCAAACATAAACCTATAAATACCAAAATCAGAGAAACTGATTCAGAAACTGAAGTGGTCTCTTAATTTTTTCCAGAGCTGTATATTAAATTAATTAAATAAAACTCTTTTGAAGACATTTTTACTAGATGCAATAAATGACAGTGGGTTTGGAAACAGACTACATTTGCACAAGCTCCAGAAATTCATGGAATGCCTCAGTCTCTTCTCTGTGGCCCTTCCTCTCTCCTCCTCTTCCTCCCTGATATCTCCTACCCAATTACAGTAATGTGGTGGTGTACTAGCAGGGCTAGCCGTTTTCCCGTCTCTAAGTCCGAGCTCCGGCAGCTCCATAATCCGTTAAAAGCACTTAAGAAATTGATGTTAGCGCCTCCGCCGCTGCCGGCCGGCCCGAGAGCGTCCCGAACTCCGAGTCGCCTCCCTTTAATTGGATAATCAGAATGTGATCAGAGTTTGGGGGCTCGGATTATGTAACTCTGACTTTGTGCCTGCTAACCTGGGCGGGGCCTTCCTCAGAGCGACCCCGCCGACCCCAATGTGCCTAAGTGGATAGCCTGGTGCCGCCTGAATGACGGGACCCCAGTCACTGTATTAAAGCAAATCCCGAGTGCTTTATTAATTTGTGATGTATATTTATCTGTGGTATCTGAGAGACGTGGGGGTGCTTTTAGAGACTTTTAGTCAGTCTCAGTAAGTAGAGAGTCTGAATTGATAATGTGGGGATCTAAATTAATTTAAGGTGGGGGAGAGCATCACTTCACTCCAGCTTTATTTGAATTTCTCTTTTCATTTTTTCTCCGAGACCCACACTTCAGTTCTTCACCTTCATATCTGTGCAGTTATTTTATGATTACTATAAGTTTTATAGACCTTATAACTGAACACTGTGGAACAAAATACGTAAACTAAACAGAATAATAAACAATAGTAGTAGTTTTACCATTATAACTAATGACAGTATAATAAACCTAGGGTTCAAAACGGATAATAATGCATGACATAAAATCATTGAAGCATTGAATTTATCTTATTGAAAAATTATTTTAAATAAAACGGTTCAGGTTACAAATCTCTATTTTACTCATAATAATGAATATTTTTTTGTATTTGTGGATGGATAATAGTACAATAATGCAATGTTTTAATCTGAACAGGCCAGCCTGTCAGACTGCCACTCTTAAACTGCAACTGATTTGGCTGTGAGTGCTGTACCGGGTGTTGGTTATTTGCTTGTTTAGGGGACGGGTCTGATTGGAGGGGATACTGGGCCGAGGGGCCGGGAGAGGTAAAGGAAGTTCATGATCCTCCGCACCTTTTAAGAGCATCAGCGAGTGTGAAAAGAGATGATTACTGTAAAATGGTCTCATTGTGTCTCGGCGCTGGCTTAGTTGTGCTTGAGTGCGCAGGGAGGAGAGTGGAGGGAGGGGGGGGTGAGAGACAGCTAAACACAGAGAGAGAGAGAGAGAGAGCGAGAAAGCTAAAGAGAGAGAGAGACAGGGAGCTAAAGGGAGAGAAAGGAGGCTTTTCGTTTCTGTTGGAAAGCAAGTGTGGCAAGCTAGTTCATCCAGTTCACACTGGGACATAAAGTATATTCTATATTACCAAAAGTATTTGTTCCATTCCTTTCAGGTGTTCCTGAAGACTGGATCTACAAACATTAGTGAAAGAATGGATCTTTCTTTCAGGAGCTCAGTGATCTCCAGTGTGGTACAGTGATAGGATGCAGCACCTATGCAACAAGTCCAGTTGTGAAATTTTCTCACTATTAAATATTCCACAGCCAACTGTCAGTGATATTATAACACAGTGGAAGAGACTGGGAACAACAGCAACTTGCTTTGAGAGAGTAAAATAACTAAGCAGCAGAGGTGGAACAAGCACTGAAAAATTGTAATTAAGTAAAAGTACCTTTACTTTGCTAAAATTCTACTCAAGTAAAAGTAAAAAAGTACTCAATTTAAAATGTACTTTGAGTAAATGTCAGGTCTTTAGTCTGTCTGCTTCTTATGTCTGTGTTATTCTCAGGTCTGTGTTTCATTCCCAGTGTTTTTCCACTCACCTGTGTTCATTTGTAGCTCCGCCCCTTCGTCCCAGGTGTTTCCTGTTTCCTGTGTGTGTGCACCTCTATTTAAGGTCCGTGTTCCATTTCCCCGGTGTCGATCCTTGTACGTTTTTACGTCTGTTAGTGGTCCTCGTGTTTTTCTGTTATGCTCAGTCCTGGTTTCCTTGTTAAGTTTATTCCATGTTTATTTTGTGTTAATTTTTTTTTAATAAATGTTTGTATAGTTTGCGTTTGCGTCCGCCTCCTCGTCCTTCCCGCACCCAACCTGACAGAAGGATCGACCTAAAAAATGAACACAGGTGAGTGGAAAAACACTGGGAATGAAACACAGACCTGAGAATAACACAGACATAAGAAGCAGACAGACTAAAGACCTGACAGTAAAAGTTACATATTTACTTTAATGTAAAAAAGTAAAAACAAAACATAAATTAAATTGTTTTTAATGAACTATTATTCCACATAATAATTTGGATCTTTCAGGCAGTATTTGTTCAGACCACCCCAAAAAACAAGTGGCATAGGTTTCTATGATCCATTTTTTTCTTTACTATTAAAAAGTTATTGCAATTGATTTGCTTTAACTGCTATTTTACATTGTTTAATGATAAAAATACTTACCCCCACATGCTTTCAAAGGTTTGATGTGAAAGTTTTGAAAGTTGACAGCTCAGTCCGATGAGGCACATTTTGTATTGCATGAGGACGTTATTGCCTCGATATTTTACGCGCGAGCATCCGTGCCAATTTTTTTTTTTTTTATTCAGACAATTGTTTTTTTTTTTTCCCAGCATTTTTTTTACTCAGTAACGGGAGTTTTTCAATGTAGCAAAGTAAATTACTTGTGTCAAAATGTAGTTGAGTAAAAGTAAAATGACCTATTTTAAAAACTGCTTTAAAATTACAAATTACTCATAAAATCTACTCAATTACAGTAACTTGAGTAAATGTAATTCATTGCTTTCCACCTCTGCTAAGCAGCATAGTGCACAGTGGTCTCCAACTTTCTGCAGAGCAATCACTAAAGTCCTCTAAACTTCATGTGGCTTCTGGTTAGCTCAAAAACAGTACAGCATAGAGAGCTTCATGGAATTTCAATGACTCTGGTTTGGTGGTTGCCAGGAGAACAGCTCTGTCTGACTGCACTTTGCCATGTGTAAAGTTTGGTGGAGGGGGGATTATGGTGTGATCTGTAGATTTTCTAGGGTGCATTCACACCTACATTGTTTGGTCTGGACTTTCGTGTGTGTAGTGTACTGGAAATTGTGTACCGTAAAAAGCTAGTATGACCACCCACAGTGGACCCACAGTGCAGTGGGGTGTAATGATGGTTACTGGCGGAGCCTGACTAGAATTGACAAGCAAAAGTCATGGGACACTGTCTCATAACTCACACCTTTGTAATGTTTAAGCCCTGGAATCTGTATCAGACACACTGTTAATATCGTTGCTGTCCAAGGAAAACACTTATCTACAGAACAGTAACTTTACAGGAGAGAGAAAAAACCTTGTAAACTTTCAATGGAAGTCAATGTAAAAAGAGTTTATTTCAGGTCATTTTAAAGTATTTCTATTGGTCCGTTCATCAAGACAGTTTGTCTGTTCAAATTATGTAGTAAACTAAAAATCGACAAAAATGGAGATATGTACTGTAGGTCATGTTCTCCTGTGTGTGTGGCTACAGTTCACTTACAGGCAGGATTTCTGCCATGTGTGCGCTACAACAAATAATCCAATCCAATCACAGCAACCTGTAGTGTGTGTGTGTGTGTGTGTGTGTGTGTAAGAGTGTGTAGGCCTGTCACAATAATTATTTTTGTTGGATAAACAATATAATCGTCATTATAAGATTACCTTTAACTTCTATTACTTTATGTACTTCACTATTGTAAGTTTCTCTGGACAAAAGCATCTGCCAAATGTAATGTACTTTATATCCCTTGGTATAATAAATCCATCCATCCATCCATCCATCCATCCATCCATCCATCCATCCATCCATCCATCCATCCATCCATCCATCCATCCATCCATCCATCCATCCATCCATCCATCCATCCATCCATCCATCCATCCATCCATCCATCCATCCATCCATCCATCCATCCATCCATCCATCCATCCATCCATCCATGGACACGATGTCCATAGGATATGAGGAGTAATATAATAATAATAATGACAGGCCAGTTGAGCTAACACTTTCCTGCGTGACTGCAATGTGATGCTGCATTTGGTGGCAGTTGGATAAGAGACAGAGTCTGACTTAACATCTTCAGTTACAGTAGATAGAGTAATCACTAGCATATTGAAATTACAGTTCATGTATTATAAGTAATAATCAAAATTGTTTTGAATAGATACAGTGTGTGTGTGTGTGTGTGTGTGTGTGTGTGTATGTGTGTCTGTATTTGTGCAGCACTGGCCACCCGCACACAAACCTTAACAAGGAGACGTGGGGGTCGCTGGAACTTACTGGAAGGGCAGAAAGCCAAGCAAAGAGGCAAAAGTGTGAGCCCCCTGGCCCCTCCTCCAGTCCCCCAACACAGGCTGGGGTGCTCTCAGATTTATGGCTGGGCCTGAAGTCTCCGGTTCAATGGTGGCTCATCCATCGTGGGGTGCTGCTGTAATCCCCACTCCTCCTTTTGGGGGCGAAGTGGAGGGGTTACACGGGCTGCTCCGGCCCTTTCCTCTAATGGGGTCCCCTGGTACAGGACGTGTCATCTGCCTAGAAATGGATGGGTCTTCAAGCACCAGGAGAACCTGGAGTGCGCTGGCCAGCACACAAATACACACACACACACACACACTGTACCTCTTTCTGACACTGACACACAGCGAGGATGCTCCTCAGCTTTGTTGTAAAAAAGCTGCTGTCCTTTGTTGTTTTTAAAGGAATAGTTTGGTAAAAACAAGTCTAATTTACACAGCTTTATTAGCAGTGTCTGAACATCAACGAAACATTCCATTATATAAGACTGTAAGCCTGAATAACAAAGAAAAAATAGCTTTACTTTAGAAGTGAAATGAAGTTTATATGATTTACAAAATATGTGCAATAATTCCTTAAACCAAATTAGGCAGAATTCATAGTTTTTATTGATTTGAATACGTTGAATAACACAGGCACAGTTCTAGTTAAGGCCCAAAGTTTGCAGAACAAGAAAAATCTCAGATAATCAGAGAAGAAGGATGGTGAGAACAGTCATAGTTAACCTAGAGAGCAGCTCTAAAGATGCTGCAGATGGAGTCACTGTGCATCATTCCACCTATCAGCACACTTTGCACTTAAATTAAGTACTTTACTTGAGTTACTTACAAAACTTGAGTAGACATTACTCAAACAACGCTCTTTAAATGTAAACTTTAAATCCAGTATTGTACCAGAACAAAATCCTGAACACACAAATACAGAGTTTAATAATGAGGCCACGCTAAGATTCGAATATTATTGAAAAGTTACTTTATTTCAATAATTCATTTCAATTTCAAAATGTTAAACTCCTGTGTTATACAGATGTATTACACACAGAGTGATCTATATTTTACGGATTTATTTATTTTATTGTTGATGATTATGGCTTACAGTCCTGCTGGAAAATGAAATCCACATCTCCATAAAAGTTGTTATCAAAACACTTTTTTGAGATGTGTAGCTGCATCAGATCCTTAATGAAATGGTAAAATGTTTCACTAATGTTCTATTGTGAATAAAATTTGGATGTATGAGATTTGCAGATCTTGGGGAATTGGGATTGTTTTGGGCAGACAGTTCAGTAAGTGAGTGAGGAGCAGACGGAAGTTCCTCATTAATTAGAACTGGTGAGTCCAGCCCTTTAAAAGACGCACAATAATGCCCACTCCCTCTTCATTCTCTGCCACTTAATTGACACCATTAATCAACACAAATCTCATTAGGGTGTCACTGGGCAGCTGAAGGGCCAGACCTGTGCCCTCCCTCCTCTCTCCTCTCAGAGTCCTCTCCTCTCTTCCTCCCGTTTCCTTTTCTTTATCTTTCTCTCAGCTTCCATACCATCAGTATCTCCACAGGAGTGCTGTATTCACCTGTCTACCATTGTTTCACTGAACACATCACATTTATTCCTTCCTCATCCACATGACCTTCCATCTCACACACAGTGATTTTGATACATACATTCTGCAAAATAATTCTGCTACACATTCTGAGTTCTGTAAAATCTTTCTTTCAATTTAAAAAACAATTACAGTAAGTTAGCTCAGCTAGTGTTATTATTCTAGCCCTGTTCAGCAGGAAAACATACAGTTTCTGAAGCGGGAGTAAACTCAGTTAACCTCTACCAGCATGAACAGTGATGTTGGATGCTTTGCTTCCTTTCATTTATGCAAGAAAAGTGAAGAAAAAACAGAGGTTAACCTGCTTTTTTTTGTTCTCTGACAGCAGTGTATATAGTAGTGCTTTAAAACAAGGGTTGCCAGATTGCTACTGTTTCTAGTCAAAATGTTAAACGTGGGGGCTGCTGTAAAAAAATAGAATATTTATATATTTTATATAAACTTTTTTTTATAGAATATCTAGCTTTGCACAATATGAACATGTTTTAATGCATATTCATGTTGTAAAATAATGTATTAAGTACAACACTATTTAAAATTTTCACTTAAGCTTTAGTTTGTTTGTTTTCAGGTAAGCCATGGTGAATTTGTCATGGTGAGGTGAGATGTGCTGACATGCCAAATCTCATGAAAGTGGAACTAGTATTGTGTCCCATGACTTTTGTCATGTTCCATGAAAGCAAAAGAATGCTGCACTGAGCTGAGGGATATGTGGGGTATGCGGGAAGAGGGTCTCCTGCATTTAACATGGTTGTGATTGATTACTGAAAAAGACGCTTATAGAGTTTGTTCACATGGACAGTTCTAGCCAGACATCACTAGCCCACACTGCACCCCTGTCCACTGTGGGTGGTAATATTATGATAATAATATGGTTTTGGTGGTGTATTCCTGGTACACACCCGGTACACACCTGACACTGTGGATAGAGATGTTAAATACTCAAAAGATAACTTAGAAATAGAAAGTCCCATTCATCTGCACTTGTTTATCACAATTTGTGGCTGTTTTTAAGCCATTGCCTGGGATAACACCATATTGTATAAATATATATATATATATATATATATATATATATATATATATATATATATATATATATATATATCATGTACATTTACTGTACTATAGTGTTCAGCAGTATCTACAGTGTAGTGTACCACATAGTGCTGAGGGGTATACCGGCTCATTCAGTATACCGCAGGGGGAACTAGAACCGGTATGTATTTCTCTCATACTGCCATACCGCTAGAGGTGCTGCGGAGCGCCAAGCAGAACAGAACCATCAAAGAAGCACACGCAGCCGTGTGGAGTCACACACTGGTGTAGATCTAGAGAGGAATGAGAACAGCTCCTGCTGCTGTTTCTACTATACCAGTGTTTTTATCTCAGTAAAATTTAATGTATTTTTTGACTGGAGAAAGAAGGGAATTGTGGCTGATTTAAATACTGTAATGCCTCTAATGGCTTCAATAATAACAGATAGTACATTTATATTAAACCTTTGTCTAACCTGTGCAATAGAGTTTTTGAGAAATATAGAGTAAGCCACAAACCTATATAAAAGCCCAGTCATGCAAATAATATACAAATAATACAAATAATAATAAAAATACTAATGAAACCGTATGAATCTTAAAAAGTACTGTGATATTCATTTTGGCCACACCGCCCAGCACTATAACTACAGTTTGATCACAGTTTGACCATGTATCTTAGTCTATGTGGCGACCTAATTATTAAAGTTTTTGCTCAATGATATATAGGGGTGATGGGAGAAGTACAGAAAAGATACTATGATATTATTAATTGATACTATTAATGAATAAAATTGGGTAATATTTCCTTCTGCTGACACACAGTGATGTGATCAAAGGGCATTCAAATGTGAGTAAAACTTATTTTACAATAAAAAAAAAAAAACTTTAGAATGATACAACACAATGGGCGTGGCCAAAAACATGACCTTTTGTCTGATTTCTGGTGTTGTACAGCAGGTGTTCCCAAAATTATGATGGCAGTGTTCAGACTTCTTAAATGGGGGTCTTACTGTGATGGGCAGTGCTGCACCGCGGGCTGCCAGCAGGGGGACTGGTAGAAATGGTAGAGTGGGATCCCAAATCTCCAACTCCCAGAATCCCCGGCGGTGATTAGTGTCAACCAGCTGCACATGTGCACTACCCTATTTAAACCTCAGTCTAACCAGACCTCACTGTTGCACCTTCACAGAGGGGTGACCGGTACTAGAGGGTATAAGAAAAGAAAAGAAAAGAGAATAAAATAAAAGGTGATCTCAAAAAAGGAAAGTGATCACAGCAAGCATCACAAAAAGAAAATAAAAGAAAAAAAAAAGGTGGTCTCAAAATAAGGAAAGAGATCTGAAAAGAAAGCCACACAGAAATAAAATAAAATAAAAGAAAAGAAAATATCTTGAAAGAGAGCATAAAGAGAGGACTGAGCGGTGCTCAGCCAGTTCTAAGTTTGGTTGTGTTTTAGTTTGGTTTATTTGAAGTTTAAAGCTGTCTTTTGTTGGTACAAGCCATTTTGTGGCATTTCCTTTGTTCTGTTTCCCGCCTTTTTTTCCACACCTCTTGTTGGGGATTTTTTCCCACTCATTCTCCAGTCTCCTTGGAGAAACATTCACCTAAGCACAACACATTTCAAATTATTATCCCAATCCATAACTAGAACTAAATAATACAAAATAGAACTATATCCTTATAAGTATATAAATATATATAAATATATATCCTTTTATATATTCATATCTGCTCTGCACTTGGATCCCACACCTACCCCAACCGTAACACTTACAAACAAGTTCACACAAAATGCGTATACACATTTACATAAAACCACTTCTCTCTCTCTCTCTCTACACACACACACACACACACACACACACACACACGCACATCCTATCCTTCCCCAACTACTCACTCTTTGTCTCATCACTTTCATCAGGCCCTTGCTCCATCTTACCTCAATCCTCTTGTTAGTCAGGTGGCATTGCACATGCCGAAACGCCCGACGCGCCCCCCGGCCTCTTTCCGCGGGGCATAAATTACGCCCCCCAAACGCCGGCTCGTCCCCCACTGCTTCCCCCAGTTATGGATTGCAGCGTTCTGGACTTGACAGGAACATAATTAGAACTCTTGATGAAATCTGCAAAATTATTCCTCGGTGGCTTCAGTGGTCCTGAAATGTATCCATATTTGTCAGCGGTGCGCTCGCAGGCCCTGTTGGCACACAGCAGTAATGGCTTTGTTCATTTATCCTGTAATCTGAGGGTGATGGAGGAATAGTTAGTCGAATAGATAGATGGAGACGGTGGGGGGGGGACGGGTACCTTCAGAGAATAAGAAAGCAGATGAAGGAAAACATGTCGGGACACTGACTCGCTCCGAGCCTGAGTGCCAGAGCAGCCAGGTGATGTCATCGGACTTATCTAATGAGGGCCCTAGTTAAAGGTCATGTGACTTTATTTTTGTCAACGTGAGTACATGTCATTGCTACGGTGCAAAAACCTTGTATCCCTTAAACAGCAACTTTTTTTAGGAGAAGAAAAAAGTGAAAGTAGTTCGATTTTATTCCAAGTCCTTTTGAAGCATTTCTATTGGTCTGTTCATCTTGATGTTCTAAATCACTATAAAGACCCTTAGACAGATTAACTTATGTCAATCAGCGAGTCAAAGGTCATGTGACATTTACGTATAGCACACATACCGCGCACATATCGTCATTGTGAAGCAAAAATTTTGTATTTTTAGTTAATAAATTATTTCTAAGCATTTCTATTGGTCCATCCATCAAGACATTCTGACATGTGTGACGAATCTCGTATTCTCACAGATTCAAGTACGTAAAATGCAAAAAAGGAGATGCAAGTTTTTTGTAAGCCTGCAAGCAGTAAAGCAACACATAAACAAACATTTTTAATATTTACATTATAAGTGCACACACTATATGGACAATCTTGTTGGGAAAACTATACATTCAAATCAAGAGTATTAAAAAGAGTTTATATTGCTTTTTTGAAGTAACTGTCTCTACTGACCAGGAAAGGCTTTCTACTGAATTTTGGGACACTGCTGTGAGGACTTGATTGCATTCAGTGATCACAGAACAAGACAGGCAAGAAGTAGAATGATAATTACCCCTCCTCATCTTTCCACAACTCAGTCCAAAAGTATGCTCAGAAGTGAGGTACTTTTACCCCTCTATAGCCCACATCTGGCATTAGGCATGGCGCCATCAGGTTCATGTTTTTTATATGCTCCAGTAGGTCCTAATGTATTGGCAGTCATTCTCTACAGAGACTAGACAGGCTGTGTGAGTGCATTTGCACATTGTGTGGTGTAGATTTAGTGTATTTTGTAGCACTTTCAATTCAAACACTACAACACTACAGCTTTATCACATCATTTATGCTTGAAAGACTTGAAATTTGAAGCTATACGATAGTTATGCTTGTTAATAAATGACAACCAAATTCTTCTAGACCAATCCTACAACAAGAAAAAACAACGACTCTGGCGGAAATCACACATTCCACATTCAATGCAGGAGACCATGCCCACATATCCCACAGGTCAGTGCAATATTCCATAGCTTTCAAGAGACATGCCAAAAGTCATTGGACACTGTATTTGTTGTGGAGTAGAGAAACACGACTACTGGCTGGATAGATAGTCACAGCATTATTCATAGCAGTGCATAATGTGGGGAAGAAGTATAATGTCTATATAAGACATACAGACATGTAGTATAAGACAGCATAGGTATGATGGTGCCCACCTCCCCACATAACAGCATGATGTTAGCCAGTGTGGGTGTCTATTAACTGACGCAACAGATTTGGCAGTTAGCGGTTCCCCCCGCTGAGAACCGGTTGGCTGACGTCAATCATAGTGGGTGGATTTTTCTTCTTTTCTAATTTAACCCCAACAGATCACATTGGTTTTAGCTTGTGCTCAGAGTCTACTGAATAAACTGTGCGGCATCTTTCACTGCCTTGTTGGAATATATATACAGGGTTTGGACAATGAAACTGAAACACCTGTCATTTTAGTGTGGCAGGTTTCATGGCTAAATTGGAGCAGCCTGGTGGCCAATCTTCATTAATTGCACATTGCACCAGTAGAAGCATAGTGTGAAGGTTCAATTAGCAGGGTAAGAGCACAGTTTTGCTCAAAATATTGTAATGCACACAACATTATGGGTGACATGCCAGAGTTCAAAAGAGGACAAATTGTTGATGCACGTCTTGCTGGTGCATCTGTGACCAAGACAGCAAGTCTTTGTGATGTATCATGAGCCACGGTATCCAGGGTAATGTCAGCATACCACCAAGAAGGACCAACCACATCCAACAGGATTAACTGTGGATGCAAGAGGAAGCTGTTTGGAAGGGATGTTCGGGTGCTAAGATATATTTCAAATTGCTGGTTCAGGTTAATTGAAATACTACAAGAAGTCTGATGAACTTGTGTGTAGGATGTCAATGTTGGTGTAAATCAGCCTGAAATCAGAAACTGCTCAGTGATTAAGTAAATCATGTGGTTTTGTAAATACAACCAATACAGAACTACAACCCCAATTCCAAGTATGTTGGCACAACAACCCGATAAGTCTTGTGAACCAGGCACTTGAAGTCTTAAAGCACTACATTGATTTTACCTCGTATTTGAGCACACGTTAATCTGGTTTACCTAGTGTTTACACTACAGTTGCGTTGCAGATTTTGACAGACAGATATCTCTCCATTCCCAGGCCCTTGTTAACCACATGACTGAGAACTCACTACGAGAGTGAATGGAGTTCTGATATCCTAATTTGTGTGATCTTGTCTGTCTGAACTGCCTGGTATTCAGCCTGACTTCTCTATCTCAGACAGGAGGTTGATAAGCGCTGTTCTGGCTGCTCCCCGCACATCTTCAGTCACTGCCTGATTCTCCCGCAACAGATTTGGACTTTCTACGCCCGGCTGTCTTCATCTCTCTCTTTTTTTTCTCTCTCTCTCACTCGTTTTCTCTCTCTAAGCACAGGTAGAAAACTCTCGTTCTGTCAAAGGCCATGAAGCGGGGTAGAAACCCAACATGTGTATTTAACACGGGCTGAAGGAGGGGGGAGATAGACAGAGCAACTCATTTGAATGAGAGATACATCCCCAGCTCATATGCATGACAGCGGAAAAGAGAGGGAGGCGAATCGGAGGAGTGGAAAGAGAGAAGATGCTGAAGAATTGAATATGGATTAGAGGGATGAATATTCTATTATTTCGGCCCATTCTGCTGATCTCCCCTTTGCCGCTCGGTGCTCCAGATGAAATATATTGATGTGGCGCAGAGCGGGCGGTTTCCGGAGCTAGCCGTGGAGTCGCGGGGAGACGTGCGCGGCTGTGCCACTTGAGCCGCGGATTACCCACCCCGCCGCGGCCATTCCCTCAGACCCGGAGCCAATTTGCAGCTGGTTTTTCCGCCTGCTTGCCTCTGTTTCAGAGTAATGAATGCCGATGAGCCAGCCGCGCCGTGGACGGCATTAGACGGCGTGGACCGGGCCCTAAATCCACATCGCCTAGAGGGAAAAAAAGGAGACGGGAGATCCTCTTCCCCCTTTGTCTGTGTTGGTAATCTCTGAGATGATTAGGAAAGTCTTTTAAAAACCCCTGGTTCCCCACCTTCCACATATAAAAAAGCCTACAAATAACCTGAAGCCTAGTTGTGTATGCATATACTGTGAATATATGCCACATACATGGATGGCCAGTGGCTTCTGGGGACTGGCGGGCACAGCGGGTTCAAATATGGGTCACTGGGTGGATGTGCAGCTTGAAATGGCTTTCGGCCATGTTTGTGCTAACGGTAATCTCCTTTAAAATTCAGGGTTCCTTCCTACAGCTTTTTGGAGTGTGTGTGGTGCTAGCTAGTGGTTAATTAGATAGTGAAGAAGATCAGTTGGTTGTGAACGGAGTGAATTTCCTGTAATTTGCTCTTGGTAGAAACCCATTCCTGATACACAGCCTCTATCAATATTCTGTCTATGAATCAGTGTATATAGTACTTGTTTTGCTTTTTACTGGTAAGAACTTTTGTAGAAGATCTTTTTATTACAAGACATTATGACATAGACATTTTGTTATATTATTTATTTGTTAAATTATTATTTTATTAGATAATGAGAGTAAGTTGGTATTTATTTTTTTATAAAATAGACAAAAGTTTACAAATTAAACAACGCCTGACGAATATGATTGAGTTTTTTTGTCAATGTACTTCATTAACAAAATAAATAGCAGACACAAACAGTTTTCAATAGCATATCAATATGCTACAAACATATATTCATATTAATTATTACAAGAGGCATCATACCTGAGGCTTTTTGGCCACAATGTGCAGAGGTATGTGTGGAGAAAAAGGTGTAGAATTTTCCTGAGACTAGTATATTACATAATATTTTTTTTATTAGATTTTCAGAATGACAGAAGAAAGCATTATTTTATAAAGGAAGTTTACAGAAGGGTGTAGAATTTAATGAAGAGAAGACCTCTCCAACTGTTAATCATGCTGTGGGCTTGTGTTGCAGCCAGTGGAACATTTCCCTTATCTTTGGGAGGGAAGATCTTACATCATTAAAGTAATTCCTGTCCCATGATTTGTGGCCTGTGCAATAAAAGATTTAGATCACTACACTGACCTGTGGGTTATGTGGGCAGGATCTCCTGCTTTGAATGTGGATATGATTTCTGCCAGAGTTGCTTGTGTGAATCAAGGAATGTTAAATGTCTGGTCAGTGTTTAGCCTCACTCACACGATATCACCTCACAACCTATCATACAGGTGTGGGCATTCCCAAGCCATCCCCTAAGGTAACACTTAATGATCGGGTGACTTACTGCTGTTTCATGGCTTTTTGCTTGCCAGTGTAATTTATTATGATTTTAATTCCAATAATGATATTTATAAAATTATTATTTAGTAATTATTTAGAAGCTGCTTCTGTTTAAGAAGGTTCATTGTGTGTTTTAGTTGGTAATTGCAGATCCACATGCCTCTATATGCGAGTGTAAATGAGATGAAATGGGATGCAAATGGTATGTGTGTGTGTGTGCGTGTGTGGATGTGTGTAGCAAAAGACTGATTTAGATCCTTTTTAAAGCCCCTGACTGGCAAGGGTACACCTGCTTAAGAACTCCATGTATTCTTCAAGGACAGTGTCTTCCTATGGAAGGTGAGCGAAACCGGAGCCTAATGGCTTTGAGAGAAAGAGTGAGTGAAGGGAAAGTAAGGTCAGAGTTGCAGTTCCTCAGTCTCCCTCAGAATATGCTTTGGTTCTGTAATTTGTAAAGTGACCTACACTTGGCTGAGAGAAATGATCAGAGGCCTTTCTGCTGGAGACTGTTTGATTGGGTACTTCTCTTGTTGTTCCACAGCCCGCGTCTGTACATTTACACTCTGTTCACACCTGGCCTCAACATGTGTCCTGGGTGATCTGATCACAAATGATTCCCAAAATACACACAGGCTGGAGGAGGACGAGTTATAGTAAGTCTTCTACAGTGAGCTGGAACACATTCTCAAAGATAAGCCCAGCTACAGACACTGAAACTCCTTGATAGCTGGAGATGATTGAGAAGATGAAACTGAAACTTCACGTGAAGCTCCGCTCTTTAGAGACCAATGTCAGAAATTAAAAAGACTAAGTTAAAAAGATAGCCTTAGTTTTGGTTAATGGTTTGGTAAGAGCATTTCTTTAGTCTGGGCCACTTTTATCTTTTGCATGAAGAGTAATGGAAAATTAGTAGGTAGATCATATTTTTCACACTATAAGGTGCACTTAGAAAATACTTTAATTTTACCATATATCATCAGTGTGCCTTATAACCTGGTGTGCCTTATGTATGAATTTTACCAGTCAGGTAATAAGGAGCAGTAAAGCCACTCTGCTGATGTACAGCGCTATGCAGGAGTTTCAGTTTAGTTCTCCAGCAGTCGCCAACCGCACTAAGCACTAGCTCTTTTGCCATTTAGAAGTGAGTATTATCGGCCTGTAGCCTGCTGCTAATCCCGGCTAGCACTGCTGGAGCAGTATTAGCATTAGGCTACCTGCTAACCGCAAGTTCTTTTGCTGTGCAAAGATAAGAATACTTGGACTGTAGTCTGTGTGTTTACCGTGATAAAACAAGCTACATGGAAAGAACCCCTAGCAAATATAACCCAGGTTTACCGAAACACTCAGGGTTCCTCATTGTAGTGCTGTTGGGCAGCATTAGCCGCTAAGGTTACTGTAAATAAATGGAAGCGCTTTACAAGAGGAAAATTAGAAGGAAAACCCCTGTTCCTTACTAGTGTCACATAATATGCCTTTTGTGTATGAAAATGGACCAGAAAATAAACGTTTATTAATAGTGCGCCTTATAATTCGGTTCACCTTATAGTATAAAAAATACAATAATATGAGGAGACAGATTTTCTGCAGTACACGTAAACACATGCTAACACATCCTACACCTTCATCTCTTCATCCACATCTCTTCTAAAGTTGTACAAACATTCAGCCAATCCCCTTTCTTCCTTTTTCCTTTTTCCTCTTCTTTCTTCTGGTTACTCGCTCTCTTTCATCTCGGCTCCTTTCTCTTCTCCGCCCTCCTCCCCGTACATTAATTCTCTGTTGACTTTTCCGCAGCCAGAGGGGGATCTGAGGCCTGGCCAATTTGTTCTGACATAAAGAGATGTTTAGATGTAAGGGATGTGGTGGCGGGAGAGAGAGTGAGGGAGACAGGCGGAGGAGCAGGACTGACATGACGCCTGACGTGTTTTGGGGACCTCCCTCTCCCTGCTGTCCTGCTTGAGTGGCGGCATCTAATCTGGAGGGTTCGGAGAGCGGAGGCTCCCCTGGGCTTCCGGTAACGGGCGCCTCGTTACTCGGCCCTGCCGAGCGCACCGCTCTCCTGCCTCTCCTGTCACCCCGCATCTCTCCACCACTCCATCCCCAACCCCGCTACACACCCGGACCACGACACAACACAAGATATGTCAGATTGTGGCGCTGTACTGTAAGACAAAACTCCATCAATACACTGTATTTTAACTTTTAACCATAATAATCATAATAAAGTAAAATACATGAGCACCTTTTAACCCTGAACATACACCCACACGTCTGTGCAGTGAGTCTCTGAATTACCAGATAGAACCCTGTGGGACTATAAAAATACCCTAATACTAAATAATTGTAATAGTTTCAGAATTATAATTAAAAATAAAAATAAAACTAGGGTTCACAAGGTAAAACGCTAGGTTTATTACTTTATCAGTTACAATCAATCTTTATTGTGAGTTGGGGTACAGAGGAACATTGAGGTTGACCCTCATTTTCAGTGCAGCTGAATATTTACAATAAACACAGATTGAAAGGATAAAACTGAAAATAAGTATTTAATCATCTTAGGTTAAAGAAAAAACAGTGAAAAATAGGCAGCTAATAAACATTACAAATAAAGTAAGTAAGCTAAACAGAGAGACTAAGAAAATCCTTTATTCCGAGAGCCATCAGACTCTTTAACTCCTTCCATCGGGGACGGGATGCTGCTGCTGACTGAGTTTAATCCAGTCACATTACATCTATCTATCTAAATATAAATAATATAAAACACTGAGATTGTATTAATAAGATAAGATAAGATATTAAAATAAAATAAAAAACTAAATGTTTGCTAAACCGGCTGTGAACTGTGTGGTAAGTATTTGGTTTAGTGTATTTTGTAGCATCTCACAGGATTTTATTGTAGGGTCTATAGAATTGATTGGATTTATGGGAGAACTGCTTTTGCGAGCTGTGAAGAACTGAAATGTGGGCTTTAAAGAGTTAATTTTTTGTAAATTACATGTTTAGGGAATCTGGATGCATATTGCAGCTTTCTATGATCTCAGCATCACAAATGTTGTATGTTGTTGTGCAGCATTTCACTGTATGATACTGTACTTTGCTCTAATTTTGCCTTTAAAAAATTTTTGTAAATAATGCCTTATTTGCCGCTTACTTTTCATTTTGCCGTGTTCAGTAGTGTCTGCGCCTCCAGCTATGATAAAATATTAATTTAAAATATTCTAGTAACAGCTACTACAGCGTGGAGTTCAGACAGATGCGTAAAAGCCAGTCTAGCAGGCTTGATGTTTAGTGTGAAATCACTGTTAGCACTTGTTTAGCTGATGATGTTAAATTAGCGGAGGTGCTATGTCAAATCATGAAACAGACTCAAACATGTGCCTCTCCTCTCTCCTCTCTCTCTCTGACACTGCTGTGCGTGTTGCTAAAGATATGATAATGAGGTCAGAACGTCGTTTAGGCTGTGTTAATTGGAATAGTAATTAGTTTAACTGAATAATTGCCTTCATTTACAATACGGCGGAAACAAGTTCAGCTGCAAGACAGAGATTTCCTGCCGGGCTTTCCCCCGCTTATATTCATGAGGCTGAAGCCTGCATATCAAACCTGCAATAAAAACAGCTGGAAGGACGAGTAACTTGTGGTTTAGAGGTTAATGTGGGGATAGATCTCCTTTTGCAGCTTTGTTATCCGCCTGATTTAACTACGCCCACTTTAAGGAGTGTTTTTTAAGGAGTTTTTTTTTTCTAAATGGTTTGTGCCGTTGTATCATATTCATAAACCAACAATCCAACAGCCTATTTAACCTTATTTAGAACTACAGTACTTACAAAATAGCTAACTTGCGTAGCCTGGGAGGGGCCAGGCATAAAAAAAATCACTAAATTGATAAAGCAGTCCGTGCTCACCTTTTCTGGTGAATTTTTTTTAATTCGATCTCACTATTTCCTTAATTCGAGCTCGGAGGAAAAGGAGCATTTTCTGCTCTTGATCTCTTACAGGGCTGCATGATTATCATCAGTTTATCATTATCATTTGATTATCATCAGTATTTATAGCATGTTGCTTATTAATGCTCTAATGTTACAGTTAGATAATACAGTGTTCAGATTTTGCCGTAGTAGTGGCATTGCTACTGGAGCTTATTGTGACCAAAGTAACACAAATACAGTCAATTCCAGTCATGAATAAAGGCAACAAACATTTTACTGATGCAGGATGACTGAATGTGTGCATTAATAAGCAGCAGGTTATAAATGTAGATAACTGATGATAATCACGCAGCCCTGTAACAGATCAAGAGTGAAAAAATGCTCCTTTCTTGTCGTAGTGTGCATAAAATCGTTTGCGCGAATGAAAGAAATCGTGAGCACAAATTGCTATATAATTCGCTCTATACTAACATGCTTTACAACACAACAATAAATGATGGTACTGCTGTAGAGACTCAACATAGTCAGCTAGCTAACTTACTGTATATCCACTGCCTTCCACAGAAGAGGAGCTGCATCTGTGGTTAAGAGAGCTAAAATGAACACATCCACCCATACGTCCATACGTCTTCGCTTTCCATTCAGTGGAGGATACTCAGTTAAGGTTCCAGTGAAACAGACAAGTCACATGCTGTGAGGCTATCAGAGAGGAGGCTAGCTTTATAGTTAATCTGTGAGCGTGGAGTATGAGTGTGTATTGAGTAAACCTTACAAACATGCCTCATACATCCACTTTACCAGATCTTTGGGTTGGATTTTTTTTTCTACATAGTAAATAAATACTGAAGTCACACAGACTATGAAGGGACACATAAGGAATCATGTACAAAACTAAAAAAGAAGTGTTAAACAAACCAAAGTTAAGTGTGCTCTTAACTGGGGCGCTGTTTACTTGCTGTTTAGGGGGAAGTTAACTGAGGCTCAACAGAGGTAACTCTTGTCCTGATGAGAGCCAGTTTCATCATAAAGTTTTTCATGGTCTTTGCGACTGCACTTGAGGATATTTTTAAAGTATTTTTGGGTTTATGGATTAAAACATTATTCAAATGTTATTCACTGTATACCTGTAACTTTACCTCTTCACAACTTTACAACTGATGCTCTTAAACACATTAAGAGACAAGAAATTCAAGTAATTAACTCTTGATGTTTTCAGCAGAGCTGTCAAGATGTGCAAAGCTGTCATCTAAGCAAGAGGTGCTACTTTGAAGAATATAAAATATAAAACATATATTTTTTAACACTTTTTGTTTACTACATAATTCCATATTTTTCTCTTTATAGTTTGGATGACTTTAGTCAGTTCTAAAACAAAGTACACAAACATATGGATATGAGTTTATCAGTTTGACAGACAGAACACCGGCTATCTCTGGGGACCTACAGTCATTCGAGTGTAAGAGGTAGACCAGTCAATGCTAACAGAGATGAGAGATAGCATGTGTCTGTGGCCTCATTTGTCTTTGCATTGAGCCTCAAACAAAAGAGTTGGGCTACATTTACACAGCATAAAAAAGTGTTCCAAATCTGATCTTTTTATCATGTGTGACACTTATATTTCATTTGTGTAACAATGTGAGCATTAAATATATGGTATTGAAATCCAGTACTTACGGGTTTTAGGGCAATACAACTCAAATACAACAGACACCTCAGAATTCATGCTTATACATCAAAGTAAGTTTGTCACCATAATTACCTTATTGACATATTGTACAGTATAGGAACATATTATATTTAAATTAAGATTTTACACAGTAAAAAATGGGGAGTTTGTGCTTTTAATTTGCTTAAGTTTTGTTCATGTATTTATGCATAAATATGTTTAAACCGTTTACATTTCAATAGAAAAAAGAAAAGTCTGAATAATAAAATGAATTTAAATCACAATAATGTTATTACAAAATTACAATATATGTCCAATAAAAACGGTTATAGTGACAGACCTATGTCAAAGAGAAGGAAAGAAAGGGCGTGAGGAGAAGGGAAGTGGTCAGATAGTGAGGTAACAGAGCTCATAAATATTTGTAGAAAATTTAGTGAGAGAATCCAACTCTGACTGAACCGTGTTTTTTGTAGGGTGGTTCAGACGAGTGTGAACTGAGCAGAAATACATTAGTACACACTCTGCCCCCCCAAGCCCTTTCCAGCTGCAATTACCACGTATGAAAATTCTCAACGGTGTCAAATGGAATTAATTAAAAATGTAAAACGGTCATTAAGAGAATGTCGCGGATGTAGACCCAGCGGAGAATCCTCTTTTCAGGTTCAGTAACCTGAACTATACACAGAAATGCCACAGCTCTGGCCTGCTTCCCTTCACTTTTATTTATTTCTTTATTTTTTTTTTGGGGGGGGGGGTACAGAGGGGGTCCTGATCGAAGCAGGAGGGTACGTCCCCTCGCTCTGCAGAAGCTGCAGTCTCTAATTTCAGCGGCGGTGCAGCAACAATGTGCTATATTAAATCACGGGGGCTAAACCTTGGGAGAAGCCCGCTAGAATAAATTAATTGAAAGGATTAATGATGGATTTGCGGCAGCTACAGAAGAGAGGGAGACAGTTTATAGGACTCTGAGAAAAGTGGCTCCCTTAAGCTGCTGGAGATGAGCTTAGGGGACTCAACAAGAGCGTCTCTTTTTTTCTCAGTTGAGAAAAACGATGGGTAAAAAAGTCTTCGTCATTATGTGGTGTGGTTGGTGGGCGGGGGGTGGGAGGTGTAGTCAGTACTGCAGGGTTTAGGCTGCATGGACGTATGTGTGGTCACCTGCTCTCGCCAAACCATGCAGAGTTCCTCCACTGTGTGAACCCTCTCCACCCCGCCTGGTTGTATTATGATGCGGCACAGCTAATTAGAATACGGCTAGCACGCGGCCCTCTTAAACGCATGCTAATTATCTCTTCCACCGCCCATGACCGGAGTCAGGAGGTAATTGGCCCACCGCAACGTGACAACTCCAATCATCTCCCGAAATTGGTCGCCCTTTACAAGGCCAAGCCTGCCGCACTCCCCCCTTCTGTAGGGAGAACAATCAATTTGATAAGTGGCCGTGTGCTCCATTGTTTCACATTAATTAGACTAATTGCGGCGGGTTGGTCTTTGCTGTTGCTTTGGAGGAGGGTGGCCCATTAAAACATTTTTTCGAGTGTCGTTTTTTTTTTTTTTTCACTCTTCGTTTATTCTTACCGCGCGTCAGAGCAGTAGTGTATCACAACAACGGTAAAGTCTGCACCGGCTGGGGGCTCTCGCATGAAGTCAAGGCACTGTGACTGTCCTAATGATTGAATTTCACAATGTGGGCTACGTCCCATAAACCCTGTCTATGCATAAGGACGGAAATATAGGGCATGTCTTATTCAGGTAGCAGTGGCCCGGAGGCATCTTTGCATTGCTTCATATTCATTCCTCCATCTGGACCTCAGCTGATGACGTAATTCAGGGTGGTATATGGAGGTCTGTGTACGCTACAGTGTGTAAGCTTAACTCAGGACCGACACTGTGAGACTGGATCTGGATCTGGTAACTGGTTGATAATTATAGAGGTAAATGAGCTGCTTATCTAAACTGTTGACGGCAACATTCAAACATACTTGTAGTACGTTGTACATTCACAGTGCATGATGTGTGCCAAGTGGACATAGAGTATTACCTCAGGGCATGGCTCGGAAATGACAACTTGTTAGGTGTTATCTTGTGAGGGAGGTTGCACACAGGCCAGAGTGCTCATAGCAACGTGAAGTGAATTATGGGATATTTCATTTTTGAAGATGTTTAAAAATACAGTGGATTTAACCTGAAACGAGGTGTATTTTACTTTTAGTTAATAAAAGCCCGCATTTGCAGAATGTTCACTGTTCTACAGGTAGGTAGTTGTTTTTCTGGTGTATAATTGTTAAGTAGACTTGGTTTAGGTAAGACATATATTTAGACAACTTTCACATGTTATTTTTTTTAAATAACTATTTTACCTTTGTATTATTTATATCTATTAAAATGCTACTTTTATATTAAGTATGTCATTATTTTGAGTACCATTATTATAAAGATTTTTTACAGTACATTTATTGGTGCCCTCCAGACACTTAGTGTGTGATCTATGCAGGTGGAGCACTGGAACTGTGCATTGCTATTCTATATATATATATATATATATATATATATATATATATATATATATATATATATATATATATATATATATATATAATATATATATTGTTTGAGGTATGGATTCTTATCTGTATTTTATGTTTCACCGTTCTCAGTTTTATAGGATCTCAGTAGGTTAAGCAGCATCATTTTTCGCCCCTCATTTTCTGTGGAGGATCAGGTCATTAAAAGGCTCTGTAATCCAGCAAACGGTGAAGGGTTTTTTTTTTTTGCTGCGTTGGAGGTTCCTTCGGAAGCATATTGCTACTGAGGCAGTTTGGGAGTAGCAATTATAGTTTTGGACACGTCATTGATTTTCCCTCAAGATTACATATTGTGTCAGAGGGCTTACTGATTGCGACTGTTCTGAATATGTGAGCTGACTTTGTGCACTGTTTGGCCTGCATAATGATTTTATTCCTTGCGCTGTTTTATTCCCTCTCATTTGCTTTCTTCTTTTCATGTTATTAACAGAGGTTTTTGAACGAGCAGCTTATGGAAATGTGCTTTTATTGATATAGACATGACATACAGATTATATGCTAAACAAAATCAGTGAAAGGGTGACGGGTCAGACATAAATCATTTTTTCTATATCATTATATTTTGAGATAATGTTCATCTGGTTTTGTATTGTTTTCAGTCCCACACACACACACACACACACACACATGTACACACACTCTGTAACACGCACATTATGATTCTCCCCTGTGCTCTTAAGCGCCGCTCCTAGCAGAACAAATCTTTACTCACTTAAAAGAGTGTCAGTCAGAGACAGAGGTGGCTCAAGGAAGCAAGTCTTGTTAGTCTTGTTCTATTCCCCCCTTCTCCCTCCTTCTTTCCCTCCCTCCTTTTTTCTATTCTTTAATTTTCTCGCTTCTCCTCAAGCCACTACACCTGAGTGAGGTATTGATGGAGCGTAAGGTAAGAAAAAAGCAGCGTTAGTTTGACACTAACTCGATTGCCACTGTCTCTGTCATGCTGTGGCTTAATTGTGCTTCTGGCATAACAGTTTAATTCAATTTTCACTTTCTTTTTGTCCTTTTTTTATATAAATAACCACCTATCTGACACTTGCGTTCGGTGCGTTTATTAATAAAGCCATACTACTTCTTCACTACTTTCATTTGTCAGTTTAAATGCTTTATGAAGACTTTATAATGCATCGTGGCAGATGCTGCAGCGTGCGGCGGTTTCGCTATTTTTAGGAAGCGTTCCCCGCAGAGTTTCATATTTGTGATTCCTATGCTATGTATTTATCTTTCCTTAAGAGAAAGAGAGGGAGAGAGCACGGGTGCATTTAGTTGGAACCAGCGTGCTATCGCATGAGATGTGAAGATTGCAGGCACGTTTGTAGTAGTGGTGAAGACAGCGGGCCCAGGTACCTGCCGGCTCCTCAGAGACACCGGGGTCCCCAGAGAGCTACTTAAGGAGAAGAACGACACCGTGCTTCATCTTTCCTCAGGCTCTCGCACTTAACGCAGCATCTTCGCAGCGCAGGCAGGAGAAAAAGCCCCCTCTCCCAATGCCGGGGCGCAATTTGATTCCCACTGTTGTAATGGCAATTTCGCTGGCCTACATCGAACCATGACTGCATGGGCTCCCGGTTTCACATGGCAGCGCGGGAGCGAAGCTGAGGGCCGGACGCTGAGGGCCCAGGGATGTCTGTTGAGCTAATACTAATATCACTTTCAAGTGGTCTTGTCTTTATTGGAAAAAATGAGCGCCACACCGGGAGGCACCACATGAACAGCCTTTGAAGTCGAGTAATGAAGTCGAGGGCATTGAAATTTTCCTGCCTTCAATGCCAATTCCATCGTAACAAAGCTTTTCAATTCTTAAACAATTAACAGTTGTTGACACAACATTTCTGAAGGTTCTGAATTTCTGAACAGATTTTTTTCAAATATACCCAAATCCAAAATATAAAGTTGCTAGCAAATAGCTAGGCTAATAAACTTTCACAAACCATTATATAAAATTCATATTACATATTGGCTTACACTTATACTTATAATTACTGCACATTTTCTAATCCTCCCAAATTTCTAATAAAAATATTTTACCACTACATCAATTAGCCTAGATTTGGTTTTGTAACCGATTAAGAAACATTCTACAGCAAAACTGATCTGTTTTGGGTTATTTGAAGCATAGATAAAGCAGTTATAAAGCAGGATAAAGCAGGAATAAGAGCTCTTATTCTAAAACCATAAACTAACAAGCTTGTTGCTTTGCAACTGGGCAAAATAATATGCTGTATCATTACGTCCCTAACTAGCAGTTTCTTATTATTTGTTAGACAACAACTGGATAGATGTCCATTATTTACAAAGGTTTGCTGCTAAAAGTTTTCTGTGCTTGATAAAAAAAGATGAATCCAATTTATATGCTTTACACCTAACCCACCTTTGTTTTTATTAATACGTTTCCATAAATAAGTTAGAATTTTTTGACAGATGGTTTCTATTTATTAAAAGTTGCATTCTATAAACAATATTTCCCCCAAAAATCTCAAATTGATTAATTAAGCTAGTCGACCAACTTAGCTCATGACCACTATAGGGGGTATATCTTACATTTGATGGTTTAGCTGGTCTAAAAGAATTTTCACCCTAGCTAAACATCTAGCATGACCATAAAGATCAACCACCCAGAGCAACCAGCATGTATTAATGTTTCTCTTAAAACTATTCTGATCTGATCCTAGTATGTTAATAATCTGACTATTTAACTGTTTCAGCATGACACAACACCTGTCCCCGATATAGCTTACCATCTTTTCACTTTTGGACATGACAATGCTGTCATATTTACTTGTTTTCCTCATCTCACACCTTCACTTCCAGCTCCAGTTACAAAGACAGTGGATTTTTCCAATAGGGAGCAAGTCATGACGTACACATGTGTATAATTTTTTTTTTTGTGTCATATCTGTATCTGCTTATTGTTGGCCAGTCCTTCGCTCCTCAGAAGGCAAGGTTGCGGCTCTGGATGTGCTATCTCGGAGGGCAAATCTCACCAAGTGGCTTTATCTGAAATGGAGAGAAGGCGGAAGGCACGGGGTACGCTAAAGTGGACCAAATATTGCTCCTGGCAACAGCAAATAGGCCCAACTCAAGTCATGTGTCTGGAGATGAAAAGCGTCAGTAAGACCCCGTGTCTGTTTCTGGTTCTGAGTTTAGCAATGCACCTTAGCCTACACCGACTGCTTAGACAGACAGGAGGCCTATTAGCAGACCTCTAAATTGTCTATAAAGAAAAGACTCACTGACAAAAATATTATAACGCGCAGAGGAGGTTTCGTTGTAATGGAATGAATCTTATTCGGTGTAAATAAAAAGGATATTTTTTACATTTATTGGGGAAAACTGTACAAAGGCTCCTAGCACCCTGTTGGAGCCTCTAGCCTGGATACAAGCTGGCCCTGTAGATCCTGCTCTACACTCGTAGGTTGCTGAAAATGCCGTCCCATCTGCACCTATAAATTCTGATAAATTGGTGATAAATCTGGCAATCAAGTTTGGAAGCTCTGCCATCAGAAACAAACACACCACACCTATGTGTGTTGTAAGGTGTTACCTTTTGAGTGAGGTTAAATCACTGGCCAGCATGCTTATGGTAGTTGGAGACAGGACTGATAATGGGTTCCATCTAGACAACATTCTTCAAACCACAGAGGCAAATTTGTACTGGAAATCCATCATAGAAGGCATTACCACCCTTGGTGGTCAATACAGTGGGTGGTAATGATGGTGAGCATCAGACAAGCCACTCTGGCTTAAATCACATCCAGGATTTGCTAAAGCCTGTCATCATCATCTACATGGGCTGTGTCTTCTTATACTTCAGTCTGTAGAAAGCTGTCAGTCTGGCAAGTTGACTTTAGGTGTTGTGCCAGAATACAACTTTCATCAAGTGCATGTGTGTCCGGCAGCAGAATGAGTGTAACAGATTACTAATTTTGTGTACTTGTTTTTAAATAAGGGTAAATCTACAGTAGATACAGGAATCACCAGTAAAATCTATTTTAACCATGCCGCTGTGTGACGTACCTGCGCGCCAAAGGGAATCAGACTTTAGGCACAACACCACTTCTTTTTCTTCTTCTATTGTTTAATAATTGATGATAGCCTGTCCAACTGTATGTTATTGTTCTGAAAGTCCAAAACATCTAGAAAAGTGTTTTCACCCTTAGGTTATTAAAACATTATTTCCTATTTGTACTGAAGCCATAATAGATTTAGCAGCATAAGTGACTTTCTTCGTGTTCTCTTTCTTGCAGTAAATGTACGATCATTTAGATGTAGAGCTTGATTTGTGAAAGTAGTTCATGTTTATTTTGTGATGCGGCTTTAACCGAGCTTCAAAGTGACGGAGAGAAGCTCCCCCTCCTCTCTAATTTAAAAGAGCTGAGAACGGCAGCAGTGGTAACTGGATCCATGCTGGACATTAGTTAACAAGGTCAGAACTCAGCACTCTCTCCCTCTTTCTCTCGTTCGCCCGTTCTGTATGTGCTCTTTAGGTCTACTCAACACCAGTAGGCAGCATGTGAAAGCCCACGCTGATGGCCCTCCCGCCGAGGTCCGCACGGTCTAATCCACTAGCATAATCCATCACTTTTTTATTATTATTTCGAGTCATAAATCCATGTATTGTGCGCAAACAGATGAGAAGCAGACAAAAACGAAAGCCAATCACTGGAGCCGTTTCAGTCGTTCATTTATCAGTTCACCTCTCTGGCCTGCCGTTCTCAGCTATAGAGTGCTGTGATTTCCCCGGCTGCTTTGCATATCCCATTAATATTTTATTGCAATCATTCACATCTGTGTAGCACCATTTGACCCAAGTATGTACATATCTGCCCTCACGTTACTTGTAGTACAAAATGCAGTTTGCATTTAATAATTAAAACCCAACCCCAAAGGCCTTCTGCAGAAAGAGACAGACTTTACCAATGCAATTTACAGCGATAACGCTTACGCAACATGTACAGGCATGATAGGATAAGTCAGACTGGAGAAAACATCAAAGCAGGCTTGCCAAGTCTAGAAATAATCTCCAGACCAGTTTCCAACATAACTGGTAGAAGAAACTGAGCATTTCAACCTACACAATCTGTGTAAAATAAGATCTCTATTTGTAATATTACTAACTGCAGCCTAATGCACGCGTCCCATGACTTTTGCCATGTCCTGTAATAGCTGAAGAACACTTAACTGACCTGTGTGGTATGTGTGGGAAGTCTCCTGCGTTGAATATGGATGTCATTTCTGACAGAGTTGCTTATTTGTATGCATGGACGGTTCTAGCCAGATGCTGCCGGTTATGATCATTATCACCCACGGCAAACTCTGTCCACACAGTGGGTGTGGTCTAAAATAAGGTTCAGACTAAATCCACACAGATAATTCTGTCTTTTTTACCAAACCACCAAGTACTGGTATCCATTACATGTAAATTCATGCACAAAGAGATAGAAAATATGAGTATGATACTTTATTTATACAGCTAATACCTTTAAATGTTGAAGAAAAAATATATTCAGCTCATTTTCTTTAAAGGAAACATATTATAGCTCTTTTTTACAAAGGTTACAGTAGGTCTATGGGCTATACAAAACATGTTTATAAAGCTAGTTGCATAAAATCTCCGACATCTTTTACAAAGAATATTATTAATTATATTAAATTAACAACTCTCCTTCAGAGAAAGTGCACATAAAGAACATTTTCAATGGCAAGAAGGTCAACAGCTAGTGAATTACAGGCAGAAAGATCAAGTTTTCTTATAATAGTGACTATGTATATTTTAATTCATAATGTGGGATAATATTATTGCTTAGCATAATTTGTTGAACTGTATTATTATTTTGAATAAAAACATTGTACTCAATCTGGGATAGCAGCAGCATACGTATATTATTTCTATTAAATATGTATTTGATTAGTACAGCAGTTAGGAGCCCCCCCCCCCCCCCCCCCAAGAACCACACTGTTAAGAAGAGGAATAAAATGAATATAGGAACTAAATGTTTAGAGAGCAGAATCTTAACTGCGTCATAATTTAGCTGCATAAAGTTAATAAACTCTCAATTTTTAATTTGTCACTAAAACATGCCTACCGACATATTAGTGGATCACAGTTGTAAGGCTGCAAACCGTTGTTCGCCACTTTTCAGCTGCTTTCAGTCCATAAGAGTGGACGCACCTCTGCAGCATCATCTACAGACTGTTACCCGTTTCAGAGATTCATCATTTAGGTCTCTATACTCTTTAGTAATGGCTAGTTCATCCTAAACTGACAATAGAGGCACAAAACTCATACTTTTTTATAAGTTCTATATATTATCTCCCTTATCTGCTGATATGTCATGGACAGTAGGTACAGATTCCTCTCTCAGATGAAGTCTGCTGGCTAATCCTGCTGTGTACTGTCTGATGGCGTTTTCACACCAGCACTATTTGGTCTGGTTAAAACTGACTCGTTTGTACCCTTAGTGCGGTTCAATTGAGCAGGTGTGAAAACAGTAATCACACTCGGGTGCGAATCAAAACAACCGGACTGAGACCACCTTTACTGGCAGCTATCACAGGTTGGGCAATTAAACTAACTGGAGCGGTTTTGCTTGTGGTAAAAATGTGATCCGGTCTCGATCCAACCTAGCTATCAAACATACTCCTTTTATTTTAGCTCAACTGCTGATAAGACACATTTAAATCTGATATATTAGCCAGATAACACTAGTTACCACAGCTATGAACTAATGCTGTCTCTGTTACATGCTGTTTACATGCGTGGTCTGTGCAGCGTTCACTGCATGCAGCCGCATGACCCCATTGAAAACACTGTGTTTAGAATCACAGCTGCGAATGTTCAGCTTTCTGTGTTAAAGCAGCTTCACACTGCACAGATATACACACTGAAACACAGAATCTTCTCACTATATGTACTTTCTTGCTCATGTGCCAGAGACCTCTGGCCAATCAGAGGAGATAGCGTGATCGCGTGATTTATTGGTGCGCATTTTGGTGCATTTAGGTTTATGACTGTGTGAAACCAAACCAAACAGTGGGAGAAAACAGTTCAAGTAAACAAACTCATCAACTGATCTGGAACATAGAAACAAAGTACAGGTTTGAAAATGTTCTGAGTTTCTCAACCAGCAGACCGAAATGGTAATAAGCAGTGCAGTAAAGGACTGCAGTGTTTGCCATCACGAATGACCTGGTGATACAATACTGTGGTATGAAAAAGTTTGGTCACCCCTGAAAATGTTTTCTTTATAAATTATTGTTCCTTTATAATTGGCTGTTCAGATCAGCAATTTCAGTTAAATATATTATAAAGCATATAAACGCAGTGATATTTGAGAAGTGAAATTAAGTGATATATACAGTTTTATTTTTTCACACCACTGTATATATCACAGTACAGAGGTTAGCTCACATTCAGATCTCGTTTTTGTAAAATCTTAGCAAAGAAAAGTTTTATTTTTATCCAGTCAGAACAGTGGGTCTAATAGGTTAGGTTTAAACACAATGCTAAATGAACCACTGGCTCACAAAAATCGTTACTATTATTAGTCTAAACTAATATTTTATATTAGTTTATATATTCAGTGCTATTTTTGTAAATCGATACAGTATTGCAAGGCACAATAAAGTAACACAATATAATATTGATATTTTCTTACACCTCTAAAGAACAGTGGGTTGAATGAGGTGTAATGTTTTGGTGTGGTGCTCAGATGCTGTGTATGAAGTTGTTTTGTTTTTGCATTATTGTGAAATTGTTATTATTCATCATGTAATGTTTCATATTTTTTCTTGTTGTCCACAGAACGTTTCAAAACAAAGTGGGATCTGTATGCAGCCATATCTCACATCGGCCTTGCCTGAGATTAGAGGTGCGTTGCATCGGCAGTGATTACACTCTGCTTTTTACAGCATGTTATATTGTAGCTCTTTAATTGAAACTTTAATGTATCAGTGGCATCAGGGACCAACTTTGTCCCACATGTGCTGGCACTAGAGCTCAGTGTCTTGACATGCAGATGTGTGTAGGGATTTTCTACAAGTCTAAATGTAAAAAGTTAATTTAATGATCAAATATTACAATTAATATTAGGTATTAAATTATTTACGACGAAAACATTTCTACAGTGCAAAACTACAATGTTCCTGTAAAATATATGGTAAAATATTATAGCATTGGGTAATGGATTTTTGTATAGACCACGGGCATTCTTCCCCATAACCCTGTATTGAGACAGAATGACATTTTAGTAACTTTAAGCTGGTAATGCATATTTATTTTTGCTGACATTTTAACTAATTAAAAAAGACCACATAAAATGTCCAAAAACTCCATGACTAATTAATTTTTTTCCCCAAATTAAGAGAGGACTTTGGGAATGCTGTTATTCTCAATGTTTGGGGTGGGGGGGAGGGAATGGGTGCATATTGGAATTAGATTTCAATCAGCAGCCATGAAAGAATCACTTGTATACTTCTGTCTGGCTGCATTTACCAGACGGCCTGCAATTTACCGCTATCGTGTCTGGCAAAAGCAATCAATGGGCAGCTATAAATTTCCCTATAGTCAAACAGACGGATTATGTTTTTGTACGATTATGAAATACTAGCGTAGGGATGCAGGTTTGCCCCAGTGCTGAGGCCATTATGTGCTAGCAGACGTGTCTTCTGTAATTCCAGGTATTTCATAGATTGCACAGACTGATGTCCTAAAACTTTGAAAATACTGTATGTTCTGTTTAGTTTGTGTCTTTCTTCACTGACGGCAATCGTGGTATTTATCATGCTTGTATCAGGGTACTATTGCAGTTCACAATCATTTTGATGGTGAACCCTTATCAGCACTGCAATGATTTTAATATGTATCCACTCACTGTCCTTCACTCTCTTAGACACCCTTACCTACAGCTGCTCTGCCTTGTAGATAAAGTAAAGTCAGAGACAGAAGCTCTGAATCTGTTGCTGCACAGTTTGCATTGCATATTCTTTAGTTCTTCATCAGTGGTTAAAGGACATTGCCACAGAGCACTGCTTACAGGATGCTGTTGGAGGATTTTCTCAGTCCAGCTGTGATGCTGATGTGTTTAAAAACTCCAGCAGCACTGCTGTGTCTGATCCACTCATACCGGCACAACACACACTAACCCCTGAAAATGACCCACCACCCAAATAAAATCTGCAATGTAGTGCTCCTGTCCTAAGTAATTTACAAACAGTTAAAATATGGAGAGAAACAGACTGACTATAGTTTTTTAATTACAGAACTTCAACGAGCTTCAGGTGGCCACTGCTAATAAGTTAATTGCTATCTTGACAATGCAGGTTCACCATGTGCGCCCAACGCATGTACACCAACTTGCTAGTAACACACACACATGCAGAACACGCAGCAGTGCACAAGCCAACTTTTATATCAACAATAAACAAAATACAAAATAAAATAACATTGCTTTTCCAGAAAGTTACCTGCTCGTGCACCTTCACAGCATGAATGAGCAGGTAAGTTTGTTCTGCTGAGAAGTGCAGAAGCGCTGTGCTGGTAAAATACCAATCCACCAAAGTTAGAGCACACCTGACTCTTAAAGGGAATGTCAAGTGACGCTAATTAGTTTATTTCATGCCCAAAACACACCCACAATTAATTAAGAGAATAAATACATGCCTTTTGCACCTTTGCAAGCAAGGTGTACTTTTCCCATTGTTACAATAGCAAAGACACACTGACACGCCTTAAATCAAGCTGCGCAGTGTGCGGTTGACAGCTCACCTATAAATCGATAAATAAATATCATCGATTTACAAATGAATGGAATTAGGGAATTTTGATTTTGGACAATGTGCAATGGGAGTGTTATGAAGCTCTCTCCAGGGCCTGCTGGCTTTGATGCCTTCTCTGAATTGACTGAAAGGGTCTGCCGCTATATCAGCAAAAGCCAACTACCTACCAACTAAATAAACACAAGACAAAATAATTAACAAGAGGACAACAGAAATGTGCACACAATAACACACACAATACAAAATCCCAGTCTACATAGAGCAGTGTGATTCTTAAAAAAAAAACTTGTCCTTGAAAACCACAGATACTTTCCCTTATTTCCCCCTTTTTCTCTTGAATGGAGATCTTTGTGTTTCTTGCGATCTTTATTATTAGTGGAATTATTCACCGAGGTAGGTACGCGCTGGCTGAATAAATTGAGCGTAGAGTCGGTGCTGATGCTCCTCGCTGGCATACATTTGTGCTCAGTTAACAAAGAGCCGGAGACGCCGAATCCCACTGGAATCGCGCACTCATGTTCTGTTTGAAACCAACATAATTAAAGTCACCCTCTGAAGTAACCTATTTATATAACGAAAGCTCCCTTACAACGGCCGACTCCTATGAATAACCCGTAGGAGGGCCGGTGGTATAATTACTTCACATTTTTAATTTAGGTGAGGGAATATTTGTTATCAAATCGGAGAGAGAGAGGGCGAGAGAGGGGGGGAGTGCAGATGAGGTGGGAAGGAGTGGTATTAGTTTCGAGTGAAGGGACATAACAGGATCTTTGGAGTGTTTCATGGAGGTGTGACAGTGGATGCTTCAGTCTGGGGTCAGGATACACTGTGACTTCTGTACTGCTGAGGAATCCTTAGAACTTTAGACAGCTGTGATAACCACTGTGCCGTTTCATTCCATCATGACATTTACTAACCCAGGCTGAAGGCCTTGTGACCGAGTGCACATTAAACTGTACTATATCTGATGCATGATGACATAGCATTATGACTCTTTTTACCATTTTATATATCATCGTCCAGTGCAGTTTCATGATCCAGTAAAATCACTTTAATACACAGATAAATATTTACTACTTAAATATAACATATGTTTTATTTATAAAGTCACAGAAAAATACTGATACTTTAACATTATACTTTGATTAGGTTTGATTATATTGTATCATTGAATATCAAAGTTTATCTTAAACATATCGAGATTTTTTTGTTAAATAGCAAAGCCATACTTGTGACATTTAATTGCATAAAAAAAAATTCAATCCTACAATGTAAATGAGAAAGCTAATAAATTACATTAGCTGTTTGTTTGAACCCTTTCAGAGATGGACACAAATCTAAGAACGTTATTTTTTGTTAGTAATGCACAGAAAGACTCTAATAGTCTGCTATAAAATCATATTAACTAAACAATTTAAAAGTTTCTTATGTCCATTGCATTGAAGGCCTGTGTCTAATATTTAATATTTCATTTTGACCTTTTTTTTGTTGTAAATCACATTAAATTATTAAATTAATGTTGTTCATTGTCTGGCTCATGGTCTATTCTGATAGACAGTAGCTCTGTAATAGTGTTACGTGCAACAATAAAGAAAATACATGATGTCCATTGCAATGGATGCATAGTCTGAAAGAGTTAAACTATCTTCTTCTAAAAATGCTTAAAATCAATTGTGAGAAAAGCTAGTAAGTAAATTATTGTGTGGAATTTGAGAAACTGTTTATATATTAGATGTGAGGAGCTGTTTTAATTTAATTGATTGGTTATTGCAAACAGCTTAATATTTTCTAATAAACCTTATTTGCAATGGGGGTTGAATCATTTTAATTGATTGATAATTTTTCAATGTCCTTTCTGATGTGCAGTTGAGATCAGTTTGGGTTTGTTTATCACAGCAGAAAAGTTAATTGATCATAGAGAAATCCTCACGCTTAGCACTGCATGGAGAAAAACCTGTCTGAGACAGAAAGTGACAATGAGGCGCACGCAAATTGACTTTGGCTGTTTACAGTGGCCCCTGGAATAGGGATGAGCTTGTGTTGAGTTGAGGGAAGAGGTGTAAACACACTCTCTGACACGTTGGTTTGTGAGTGTATGTCTGTATCTGTGTGTGTGTGTTTATCATAAAGCTCAGCAGCTCTCCAGGTGTATATTAGTGATAAAGAAGGGTGAGGGGCTTTGTTCTTCTTTAACGAGCCGTCACACTTCAGTGCCTCTATCTGTGGGAAGATTGGTGGACTCCCTGGACATATACTCACACACAGTCACTCACACACAGTCGCTGCAAAGCCAAGACTGGGCTGTCTGTGAGGTGGAGAACTCATCTGTAGTAACTCCAGTCCTTAGCTTTTCCAGTCTGGGGATGTACATACTAACTAATTTTGACATTAATGAACAGATCAACAGAAATATTATGGGACTGAATTAGATTTTTGGGAGCATTTTGTAAAGCTTGTCTAATTCTGCAACAATCACATCAAAGAGAACAGACTTGAAGGTAAAGCATGGACAGCTATATTCCAACAAATCTGCCATATAGAGACAGAATAGAAAAAAGCCTAGAGTTGTCTAGGATCTGAGGAGCTCCATACCGTGTTCTGGATAATGCTGCTTACTGTCATCAGACAGAGTACAAGATTTTCCATGCTTTCTCTGGAGTGGGTAAAGGCATTGCCCTCCTACCTCACTTCTACCTGTGAGGGGATGTTGGTCAGCACTATGGCAGCAAGATATGTCATATGAGTATTGTTATTGTGACATGAATGTTCACCTTGCTAGAGTGGAGCAAGTTAGGGTGAGGTACAGTGGGGTAAAGTGAGAAGGTAGAATGAGATATGAGGTATTGTGAGGTACAACAAGGAAGAGTAGCCATGTCAAGTACTAAAAACATTTAAGGAGCGTAAACTAGTTTAGATCTTAATTTATTGTGTTTCACAATTATATCAGGATATCCAACACATTCTAAACCTCCATTCACAGCACAGGTGTCTGTTAGCTGTTGTGTCAGAGCTGGGGACCTGGCGCTTTCCTCTGAGTATGCTGGCTGCACACTGATGCTGTATCGGCAGCAGATAAAAAAGAGCTGGTGGCTGGCTTCACATGTATTGGAGGAGGCATGTGCTTGTCTTCACACTGGGGACATCACTAGTGATTCAGGGAGTCGTATGAAAAGGAATTGGGTAATAAGGCTACCAAAATGTGGTTGAAAATTTAGTAAAATTAAATTCTTGTCAGCAGATCTTAGTTTTTCATACTTTACATAACTGTTTGGCTTGCAGCTTGCATTGAGAACAGCCAGGTAAAAGTAAAATGTGCAGTTGCAGTTTTAAGCTTTTTCTTTGGCTTTGTGCTGCACTGCTGTGACACAAAAGGATCCATAACTTTTCCATGGAGGACTGGAGCATGAGCAGAAACCAAGTGTGCCTCTTCATATTAGAAGTCTTTAAGCCTCTAAATGATTTCTTTTATCTGAAGAGTTGATGGGGTAGGGGGATTATAAAATGACTTGCTGATTTAGAAAAGAAAGAAAGGGAAAAAGTTAACAAAGAGCTCCCACGTTTTTTCCCATATGTGGTGCTCCTCTCTTTGTCTTATCCTGCTCTTCTCTGTTTCCACGGTTTGTGCCGCACGTCTCTCCCGGTGCCTGGTTACTCGTCTTTTTCCCGCTCTGCTTCAGACAAAGTACGCACTTGCTGCATGAGCCCACTGAAGACGCCGGCGGCTGAGAGGGGCAGACGGGTCCCCAAGGCTCTGGAGAAAGAGTGTAGCCGGGGAGCACACAAACACCCTCCTTTTCTCCATCAGCGTGTTTAGCACGAGGGTCGGCGTGCAGGCGGGTCGTAAGTGCGTTGGCATAGAGGGTGACTGCACACTGTGTGTGTGTGTGTGTGTGTGTGTGTGTGTACGTAGGTTCCTGCTGGGGGACCAGGAGCCCTCATTAAGATTCTTCTCCCATGCAGCTCGGCTTTGGAGGAGCTGTATGAAGATGTGGGTATAGCCTGGACTGAATACGCCCACCAGCTCTCTCTGAGAAGTCAATTACCACTTTCATAAAGGGGGGACTTTTATTAGAGAGGGAGAAACAGAGAGTTAGGGAGTCAGAGAAAGAGAAGCGAGAGTACCATGACATGCACACTGATCACCACATCACTTACTGAGGCCTGTTCCACACCTGTAGTTCATTTTATTTCATTTCCCTGGTCTGAATAAGTTAACAATTTAATTAACTTGAAGCATTTTCTCCCTTTGGTTTGGTTTTACACAGAAAAAAAACCTGCAAGTGCCACAGCATGCATCACAACATATTTGTGCATATGTGTGCAGTATAAAGCTGCCTTCACACTGAACAAAGAATATTTGCCCCTACACATTCAAACACATTGTCTTCAGTGGGAGGCATGGTTCAGACCCAAAAATTCTCTGTGTGGCAGTAAAAGGAATCTGGTGCAGCAGAAATACAGAGTCAACAAAAAGTTAAATATTTTCAACTTTTGCATATTGTGCTTAGGCCGAGACTCAACACGGCCAATCACAGATCGGTTAGCCACTTTATGCAGAAGCGCACCCCTTGAGCATGTTCTGGCTATGTTAAGTAGAATGAAAATGAGCAAAAACTTGGCTCTTTCTTAACATTTTGTCTACATATTGCCAGTAAGCATATGTAGGTGCTCCCTCGACTGGTAATCACTGCGCACACTTGTAAGCTAACTTAATCCTTATTGCTAGCGCAGACATGACCGCGTTTAGTATGAAAACAGACCAAGACCGATTCAAATGTTTTGGTCTGCATCTGGTGCGATTACTATTTTCACATCTGCTAAAACTGACCAAGAATGAAAACAAACCGGAGTTTGTATGTTTTTTCAAATTTATTTCAAATTTTTTTCCATTTTCTACACAGTTTACATGGCCAATTACCCAACCCACACATTAGGACTCCACCTATCACTAGTGATGCCCCAACACCAGGAGGGTGAAAACTAGAACATGTGTATTTGGTACATGTAAAATCAGCCACTGCCTCTTTTAAAACTGCTGCTGATGCAGCATTGCTGAGTAGCATCACAGCACACTTGGAGAAAAGTGCAGTGACTCGGTTCTAATACATCAGCTAACAGACGTCTTGTGCAGTGGACATCACCCTAGGAGTGATGTGGGGAAAAAAGCGCCAACTTTCCACAGAGAGAGCAAGGCTAATTGTGCTCTCTCAGGGCTCCGGTAGCCGATGCCAAGCTACATGAACAGGATTCAAAATGACAATCTCATAATCATAGTGGCATCACTTAGCCTATCGCACCACTTGGAGCCCCACCACAGTCTGTTTTAACCAGACCAAATAATGCTGGTGTGAAAGCACTGAAATAATAATAAAATTGTTCCATATATTTTTTTAACAAAATGATTAATTGCAATGGGCATCAGTCCATTATGTGTATGCACGTGTTTTGGTGTGCCAGTTTTTGTAATTTTCATCAACTAATGAATTAATCAAGCTCAGGATCTTTTTACTAAGGGGGGATTTTTTTTTTACTGGGGGTGACTGTAGATATGGCTTAACTCTTTGTGCTGCTGTTTTGGAGTTGTGATTGTCTAAAGCTTAGCTGATAGTGAGTGTCTCTAAGGCAAGTTGAGTTCATTGGGGATGGGAGGGAAGCAGATAGCAGCTGGCCAACTTCAATCTGTTAACCAGGCCATGCATAGGAAATGCCACTGGCATTTGCTTATATTTATGTGTGGGATTTGTATTTGATGTAAACAATTTATTGAGTGGTTGTTATGATATACATTTCAAAACATATACTCCAAAAGATTTCTTTATTTGATGACACTGTGCACCTCTATGGCTTGTTGTCACAATGGGGTTCATACACTGTTAGGTGTGAACACATTTGTGATTGTCACTTACTCTGTGCAATGACAATAAAGAAATCCATGCATTGAAAAAGCTACCAATTCTCCCATAAACTGGGTTGAGAGTAAATCCACTTAGTGACCACAGTTCTTTGAATAGGGTAACTGTCATGTAGTTTGAGGGTGCTTTCACATCTACCCAGATCTGCAGTATGAAACCACTTTAATCACTCAAGCAATAAAAAATGAAAATGAAAAAGAAGCAGTGTTATATCAAAATCCGACTACCCTTGGCATGTAGGGGCGTCACACAGCAGATTCACCTTTTTCCACATCTCTGTAGACCCGTCCCTTTGGTTTTACCCCTCTGTACTATTAAATGTGCATATGTTTTTCTAACGAGGGGTTTATTTATTGTAGTCCTACTTTAATATCCCTGTATGTGTAGTTCTGGATAGGCTGTTCTTGCTGACACAGTCACCTGGGGAAGCAGAATCTTCTGTTTTTACATCGCACTAATGAACATGAACATCCCACTCATTGAACGTGTGCTTTTACCCACAGTTCCAAACATTGTTTACTGATGACTTTCACATAAGTCTAATGAAGGTGTGACTTTACCTGAAACAGACACTTTACCTACTACTATACTGTTTAAAGTGGACTGACACTTTCAGGTGACTCTACCTCATAAAATGGCAAGGTGTGGAAAGAAGTTTGTTTAAAACTTTTTGGAAGTAAGCTCCAGAGGAAATAAGCTCCAGCTATAGTAATAGCACATTTTGTAGTAGTAGGTCTTGCTGTTTTGTATAAAATGTACATCATGCCCTTATGTGACTTTGAACCAGAGCTATTAAGTCTAGAATAGGCAGTTAGCCTAGTTTGGAGCTGTGATGCTAACCGACACAGCATGCAGCCTCAGCAGAGTGTGCAATGCTAACTGTTTTTTTTTTTCTGATCGGAATTAGTGACATTTTTACTCAAGTACTGATTTCAAAACTAGTAGCAGTAATGTAAGAAGAAAAAAAAATCATTAAGGACAAAAGAAGGAGCCTACCCCATCCCTAAAATATTTTCTAAAAACCATAATAACTATAATGTTATAATATTATAATGTTAATGCTGAGAAAATTGGGATGCTTCAGGCTCCCTGCTTTAGCAGCATATGTGTGCATTAAAAAGTTTATTTATTTTGTGAGTGAAGCTTTAACATTAATTTACAGTCAACTTAGACTTTCCTTTTTGTGTAAATTTGGCTAAAATGAACAGATTTGTCCGATAAGGTTAATGTGGTATCTGTCCCCACTCTTGACTGGTATTGGCGATCAGCTGATTGAGCTGAATGATAATTGTCGTTTGGTGATTGCCCCAAAAAACACTGATTGATCTATCGATAACTCAAACTAGATCTGGCCTCTCAAAAAGTATAGTGCTGAAAATTGACACTAAATGTTCTTTCTAGAGTTGATTGTCGTCTTTACTATTGCGCTCCTAGTAGGTAAACTAGGTGACCCCCTGCCTTGAGCCTAAGCTTTAGACACAACTGCTGTGACTAGTATTCTATAGTGAAATATTCCAGACTGCTAACCTTGTCTCTAATTAGTGTCCAATGGTGCTGTGGTCAGTGTTGTCCTGCAGGGCTGTACACCTGTCTCTATTCTCCCAGTTTGAGCCAGCCGTCGTCAGTGTGAATCCTCCCGACCTCTCCCCGGAGAAGGATGTCTGCCGAGCACCTCTCACATGAGGGGAGAGCCACAAGCTCTTTGTCCTGCAGAGGCCAGGGGGACCGTGGGACGGCTGAGAGGGAGAGGGCCACTAAAGCCTGAGAGCTTTAAGGAGCAGCTGCGAGGGCAGTGAGGAGCTAAGGAGTCTAGGGTGCTGAAGAGAAGGAAAAGTGGGTGGCTGCTGTATCACATTCTCTTGGAACTGGTGTAGAAACTGGATGTCTATGGATTTTTAAAAACTCTTCTAAGGTTTTAAATATGTTTAGCTAAAAAAAGAAATGTACTTTTGTTTTTCCTTTTGGGTCTCCACTGCCCCTATAAACTCTCAAACTCAAAAAAAATCCAACCATCCGTTTCTGTAAATCAATTGAAAGAGTTTCATGTCAGGAAACATATGCTTCTGTAAATCGTTTGGATGTCTTCACAATAAGAAAACCTACATAGAACCACCATGGCGCCACCCCTTACCTTATTAGGAAGATGAAAGAACGTTCAAATATGGATTTTTGTGCTTCAGTTGCACTTAAGTAGAACTAGCTTGTGTGCGTTTTGCCTTTTAGCACAAGCTAACACTAATGTGGGGTAAATGCATAGCATGGGCAGCAACAGCTTATTTGAATAAAAGTAAAAGTGCCCTTAAAGTGGACATGAAACACTTCTAAGTATTTAGTATAATTCACAAAATGTATTGTCACTCTTCTCATAAGTTTAACAGTAAAATTGAATTAAAATAATAAGCTAATATAAATGTAATTTTTTAAGTAAGGGTAGCGCCATCTTGTCCCAGCCCTGAAAGTGACGTCACAGGGTTGGTTCTCGAATGCCTAACTAACAAAATATTAGCCTTATAGTTAATAAAAGCCAAAAAAAAAAAAAATCGATGCAAAGGGGGCCACTTTTGTATTGCCCCTGGGTGTAGTAATACTGGGTGTAATATACTTTATAGGGTGAGGAATGAGAGAAAGATTCACTTTCATTTTCATACCTTACCACTTAAGCGACAACTGTTCTTCGGTGGTCGCTAGCAGCGCTGAAGCACGAGAATCCTCCGGTTAGCATTTTCTAAACGAGTAATATGTGAAGGAGAGGGTTTTTTGGGTCAGGAGCATTAGTCGTTTGCCGGACAAATAAGCTGAAGTCCGAGTTTTTTTTCCTCTGTTTTTTATTTTTTCCTCTGACCAGCTGGGTTGTACAGACCATTCGACTGAGGGTACTATAAAAACAGCAGCTGTGAGCCGCAAGGAACAAGCCAAAAGATGTACCCACCTAGATGTTCCGAAAGTCTAGATAAGTTGACAGTTATCAGAGCTAGCGTTAGCCACGTATCTAGCTATCTTAACAAAGCTAGCATTATCTACTTAGCTAATATATATATAATACTTATATATATATATATATATATATATATATATATATATATATATATATATATATATATATATATATATATATATACATAAAATCAGCAGCTGTGAGCCGCAAGGAACAAACCAAACCACCTAGCATATATATATTCTGCAGGGAAGACCTCTGAGCAAATGGTGCTTAATAGCCTCCTGACAGCAAATCCAGTCGGCACGGCGGTGCAGTGACAGCATCTGCGCCAGATAAAGTTAGTGTTACCGACCCTCTCCACTTGTACGGTAACCGCTGGCTGCACCTCTGAGTTTGTACTGTTAATCTGTCTCGTCACCTCACTGGCTCGAACAGATAAGACATTGGGTTTCTAGGAATCTCATCAAAATCCCGTTCAGCTTCGTCTTCATCCATAATCATGACAAACAACAAGCTCTTTTTCTTGACCGTGACGGCTAGCTATATACCTGGCCTTTTCAACCAACCAACCTTGTGACGTCACCAATGCTGCACCAGCGGCACACTAGTGCAAACATTTAGGGTAGTCACAAACATAAAGATTTTTTTATATAATTTTATATAATTTTATATTTTATATACCCCCCCCCCACACCCACCTATGAGAATTATATGTGATTTTGTGCAAACATGAACATATATGAACATATGAACATGTTTGGTATAGCTCATATACTTGTGTAAACCAGGTATAATATGTCTCCTTTAAAAAGCCAGACAATTAATACAATTTGTTTTTATTTTTGCATAATACATTTGTCAGTTTCCAAATGTATTAAAAGTACAGATTTGACTGAAGTGAATACAACTAATGCCATTATTTATGGCTACATGTGATGCTATTTTTTAGGTTTGCTCATTATTTGGTTTTAGCTAGTAGAGATACTGCAAGCTTGGGGAAGTAACAATTTAATAAAAAACAATTGGATAACCAGTAATTTATCAGGTTTAGCCTAGCATGTATCTTATTACCGGACCAAGAGTAGGGATTGTGGGTAATTTCTAGTGATTGACCAATTCATCATCAGCCAATTATTGCAATAAAAAAAACAGTATTGACTGATATTTGTGCACACAAGGCACGTATTTATTTACAGTGTTTACATGTTCATATTTGATATTTAAACAAAACGGCTCATTCAAAAAATAATAGACATGAGCATGGTTTACTCTTACGCAACTAAACAGGCAGCCAAGGCAGTAAAAGTAGAATAATGTATTTTGCAAAAGAAAAAGAAGAAATCTTACTTAACTTATATATTTTAGTTTTGCTGGAGTTATAGCTAGAATTTTATAGCTTTAAAAATAATCCTTGGTCCTGAAACATTTTATATAATTTTGTGTTGAGAAAAAGAGTACAAGTGTTAGTATGAATATCAGTGTTTTTAAATGAACAATAAACATGAAGTAGTTCATTTAAATGATTATCAACTGAACTTTGAACTAGTTCATTTTTCCACTCTGGGCGGCGCTGTGGGTTGCGCTGCTGTTAGAGCGCCCCCTATTGTCCAATTCCTTCATTCAGACAACAGTGGAGCTGGGCTAAAGTAAAACCCTGTTCTCAGTAAAAACAGCATTATATCAGTCTGCTGAAGTCAGCGCTCCCAAAAGCGGGAAAAATAAACCCTGCAAATTTTCTACTAGAAACAGAATAGCACACAAACTAACACAGAGCTACCCAGAGCTTTAAAAATGCAGACTAAATCCTCCTCCAGAAAAGGACTTTATTTCAGACTGGACTCCATACACACAATCAGTAAGTAAATCCATCTGACTGCCTCTAGTAATAAGCAGCGAAGTGCGAAGAGAGGCAGTGTTCTGCTCTCTAAAGCTTCCAGTTACCTAAAGCTTCTCACACATCTCATCTCTGTGCTTGTTTAGCTACTTTAGCTCACCTCAGTGTCTTGCTAGCGTAGCTACTTTACCTCACCTTAGCTCTGTGCTAGCGTAGATATTTTACCTCAGCTCAGCTCTGTGCTAGCTTAGCTAATTTACCTCAGCTCCGTGCTAGCTTAGCTACTTTACCTCAGCTCAGTGCTAGCTTTGCTACTTTTCCTCACCTCAGCTCTGTGCTAGCTTAGATACTTTACCTCAGCTCAGCTCTGTGCTAGCTTAGCTACTTTACCTCAGCTCAGCTCTGTGCTAGCTTAGCTACTTTACCTCAGCTCCGTGCTAGCTTAGCTACTTTACCTCACCTCAGCTCTGTGCTAGCTTAGATACTTTACCTCAGCTCTGTGCTAGTTTAGCTACTTTACCTCACCTCAGCTCTGTGCTAGCTTAGATACTTTACCTCAGCTCCATGCTAGCTTAGCTACTTTACCTCAGCTCTGTGCTAGCTTAGATACTTTACCTCAGCTCTGTGCTAGTTTAGCTACTTTGCCTCAGCTCCGTGCTAGCTTAGATACTTTACCTCAGCTCCATGCTAGCTTAGCTACTTTACCTCAGCTCTGTGCTAGCTTAGCTACTTTACCTCAGCTCCGTGCTAGCTTAGCTACTTTACCTCACCTCAGCTCTGTGCTAGCTTAGATACTTTACCTCAGCTCTGTGCTAGTTTAGCTACTTTAACTCAGCTCCGTTCTAGCTTAGCTACTTTACCTCAGCTCTGTGCTACCTTAGATACTTTACCTCAGCTCCGTGCTAGCTTAGCTACTTTACCTCAGCTCTGTGCTAGCTTAGATACTTTACCTCAGCTCTGTGCTAGTTTAGCTACTTTACCTCAGCTCTGTGCTAGCTTAGCTACTTTACCTCACCTCAGCTCTGTGCTAGCTTAGATACTTTACCTCAGCTCTGTGCTAGTTTAGCTACTTTACCTCAGCTCTGTGCTAGCTTAGATACTTTACCTCAGCTCAGCTCTGGGCTAGCTTAGCTAATTTACCTCAGCTCCATGCTAGCTTAGCTACTTTACCTCACCTCAGCTCTGTGCTAGCTTAGATACTTTACCTCAGCTCAGCTCTGTGCTAGCTTAGCAACTTTACCTCAGCTCCGTGCTAGCTTAGCTACTTTACCTCAGCTCCGTGCTAGCTTAGCAACTTTACCTCACCTCAGCTCTGTGCTGACTTAGATACTTTACTGCCTCTAGTAATAAGCAGCAAAGTTAATATGCTGGGCAGTGTTCTGCTCTCTAAAGCTTCCAGTTACCTAAAGCTTCTCACACATCTCATCTCTGTGCTTGTTTAGCTACTTTACCTCACCTCAATGTCTTGCTAGCGTAGCTACTTTACCTCACCTTAGCTCTGTGCTAGCTTAGATATTTTACCTCAGCTCAGCTCTGTGCTAGCTTAGCTAATTTACCTCAGCTCCGTGCTAGCTTAGCTACTTTACCTCAGCTCTGTGCTAGCTTAGCTACTTTACCTCAGCTCCGTGCTAGCTTAGCTACTTTACCTCACCTCAGCTCTGTGCTAGCTTAGATACTTTACTTCAGCTCTGTGCTAGCTTAGCTACTTTACCTCAGCTCCGTGCTAGCTTAGCTACTTTACCTCACCTCAGCTCTGTGCTAGCTTAGATACTTTACCTCAGCTCTGTGCTAGTTTAGCTACTTTACCTCAGCTCCGTTCTAGCTTAGCTACTTTACCTCACCTCAGCTCTGTGCTAGCTTAGATACTTTACCTCAGTTCCGTGCTAGCTTAGCTACTTTACCTCAGCTCTGTGCTAGCTTAGATACTTTACCTCAGCTCTGTGCTAGTTTAGCTACTTTACCTCAGCTTCGTGCTAGCTTAGCTACTTTACCTCAGCTCAGCTCTGGGCTAGCTTAGCTAATTTACCTCAGCTCCGTGCTAGCTTAGCTACTTTACCTCACCTCAGCTCTGTGCTGGCTTAGATACTTTACCTCAGCTCAGCTCTGTGCTAGCTTAGCAACTTTACCTCAGCTCCGTGCTAGCTTAGCTACTTTACCTCAGCTCCGTGCTAGCTTAGCAACTTTACCTCACCTCAGGTCTGTGCTGACTTAGATACTTTACTGCCTCTAGTAATAAGCAGCAAAGTTAATATGCTGGGCAGTGTTCTGCTCTCTAAAGCTTCCAGTTACTTAAAGCTTCTCACACATCTCATCTCTGTGCTTGTTTAGCTACTTTACCTCACCTCAATGTCTTACTAGCGTAGCTACTTTACCTCACCTTAGCTCTGTGCTAGCTTAGCTAATTTACCTCAGCTCCGTGCTAGCTTAGCTACTTTACCTCAGCTCTGTGCTAGCTTAGATACTTTACCTCAGCTCTGTGCTAGTTTAGCTTCTTTACCTCAGCTCCGTTCTAGCTTAGCTACTTTACCTCAGCTCTGTGCTAGCTTAGCTACTTTACCTCAGCTCCGTGCTAGCTTAGATACTTTACCTCAGCTCTGTGCTAGTTTAGCTACTTTACCTCAGCTCCGTGCTAGCTTAGCTACTTTACCTCAGCTCTGTGCTAGCTTAGCTACTTTACCTCAGCTCCGTGCTATCTTAGCTACTTTACCTCACCTCAGCTCTGTGCTAGCTTAGATACTTTACCTCAGCTCTGTGCTAGTTTAGCTACTTTACCTCAGTTCCGTTCTAGCTTAGCTACTTTACCTCACCTCAGCTCTGTGCTAGCTTAGATACTTTACCTGAGCTCCGTGCTAGCTTAGCTACTTTACCTCAGCTCCGTGCTAGCTTAGCTACTTTACCTCACCTCAGCTCTGTGCTGGCTTAAATACTTTACCTCAGCTCAGCTCTGTGCTAGCTTAGCAACTTTACCTCAGCTCCGTGCTAGCTTAGCTACTTTACCTCAGCTCCGTGCTAGCTTAGCAACTTTACCTCACCTCAGGTCTGTGCTGACTTAGATACTTTACTGCCTGTAGTAATAAGCAGCAAAGTTAATATGCTGGGCAGTGTTCTGCTCTCTAAAGCTTCCAGTTACTTAAAGCTTCTCACACATCTCATCTCTGTGCTTGTTTAGCTACTTTACCTCACCTCAATGTCTTGCTAGCGTAGCTACTTTACCTCACCTTAGCTCTGTGCTAGCTTAGCTAATTTACCTCAGCTCCGTGCTAGATTAGCTACTTTACCTCAGCTCTGTGCTAGCTTAGATACTTTACCTCAGCTCTGTGCTAGTTTAGCTTCTTTACCTCAGCTCCGTTCTAGCTTAGCTACTTTACCTCACCTCAGCTCTGTGCTAGCTTAGCTACTTTACCTCAGCTCTGTGCTAGCTTAGATACTTTACCTCAGCTCTGTGCTAGTTTAGCTAGTTTACCTCAGCTCCGTGCTAGCTTAGCTACTTTACCTCAGCTCTGTGCTAGCTTAGCTACTTTACCTCAGCTCCGTGCTATCTTAGCTACTTTACCTCACCTCAGCTCTGTGCTAGCTTAGATACTTTACCTCAGCTCTGTGCTAGTTTAGCTACTTTACCTCAGTTCCGTTCTAGCTTAGCTACTTTACCTCACCTCAGCTCTGTGCTAGCTTAGATACTTTACCTCAGCTCTGTGCTAGCTTAGCTACTTTACCTCAGCTCTGTGCTAGCTTTAGATACTTTACCTCAGCTCTGTGCTAGTTTAGCTACTTTACCTCAGCTCTGAGCTAGTTTAGCTACTTTACCTCAGCTCTGTGCTAGTTTAGCTACTTTACCTCAGCTCTGTGCTAGTTTAGCTACTTTACCTCAGCTCTGTGCTAGTTTAGCTACTTTACCTCAGCTCCGTGCTAGCTTAGCTACTTTACCTCAGCTCAGCTCTGTGCTAGCTTAGATACTTTACCTTAGCTCAGCTCTGTGCTAGCTTAGCTACTTTACCTCAGCTCCGTGCTAGCTTAGCTACTTTACCTCACCTCAGCTCTGTGCTGGCTTAGATACTTTACCTCAGCTCAGCTCTGTGCTAGCTTAGCAACTTTACCTCAGCTCCGTGCTAGCTTAGCTACTTTACCTCAGCTCCGTGCTAGCTTAGCTACTTTACCTCACCTCAGCTCTGTGCTGACTTAGATACTTTACCTCAGCTCTGTGCTAGCTTAGCTACTGTACCTCAGCTCAGCTCCGTGCTAGCTTAGCTACTTTACCTCAGCTCAGCTCCGTGCTAGCTTAGTTAACTACTTTACCTCACCTCAACTCTGTGCTAGCTTGGTTACTTTACCTCACCTCAACTCCATGCCAGCTTACCTAATTTACCTTAGCTCTGTGCTAGCCTAGATACTTTACCTCAGCTCAGCTCTGTGCTGGCTTAGCTACTTTACCTCAGCTCAGCTCCATGCTAGGTTAGCTGCTTTACCTCACCTCAACTCCGTGCGAGCTTAGCTACTTTACCTCAACTCCGTGCGAGCTTAGCTACTTTACCTCAACTCCGTGCGAGCTTAGCTACTTTACCTCAACTCCGTGCGAGCTTAGCTACTTTACCTCAACTCCGTGCGAGCTTAGCTACTTTACCTCAACTCCGTGCGAGCTTAGCTACTTTACCTCAGCTCCGTGCTAGCTTAGCTACTTTACCTCAGCTCCATGCTAGCTTAGTTACTTTAATTGGGCTTGTGCTAGCTTAGCTACTTTACCTTTACTTGGCAGCTGAAAGAATTTCTCAGAAACTCCTGTTTTTGACTCTTAAACTTTAAAGCAGTCTCTGTGCTGCTGAATAACTGAAAAATAAACAAATTCAACCAAACAATGAAATTAGCAACACCCTCCAGTAAATAATAAAAAATAAAACATTCATATAACATTATGTTCTCATCAGTATAACAAATACGACAAGTACTGGTAATTACTGGTATTATTATTGTGGGTGTAGTAAAGAATAAGTGTTGTGGCTGAAGTGTATAAATAGTGTGTTAATGATAAATCAATGATGCATAGAGTCATTATGGTCCTGTTGAGAAATATGGTGAAATTGCAAAATAAAAAGTTTACTATTATTATTTGGAACTGGATAAATCATGGACACTGTACTGTCTTTGGCCACATCTGCTCTCTAAATATCGGCATTGGCCATAAAATAATATCGATCGAGCGTTAGTTATTTCTCAGGGTTAGCCTGGCATGTAGCTCTTCACTAATTCAGATTGACAGTTGGAATTGTGTAATTTCTCAAGTTTAGCAGGGTCTGGTGATGGTTAATTGGACAGTTGTGTTTAAGCACTATAATGGGTGAGGAAGTGTGGGCAGTGTGCCAGGGCTGGTTTTTCGGAAAAACTGGAGTTACTCTTTGTGTATGTGGTTCCTTGTCGTAAATGTGCCAAATGCTTTTGTTGTTTTAGATAGCAGCAGAATGTTACATGCGTAAACTGGAGTATTTTATGTATTTAAACTGCCCTATCTTGATTTTGTTACACAGGAAAAACTGACAACCGTTTACTCCAGCTCACTACGTAGGTCCTACGCAATATCGACTCGGAACGACGCTAGCTTATCAGTTGTGGTTGGCTCGTATGTTTGAAGGCAAACGTGATGGCATCAGAAGTGCGGGAGAAGGCTGGCGGGCAGGAGGCTGTGGAACAGAGTGTGCTGTAGATATCTGAGCTGTGAAGTCTTAATTGCAGCCCTAGATAAGGATTAGAAGGGTCTTCCAGACACGGTGATCTGCAAATACCTTGGCCTAAAAGGTGCTTTAATGCCCTAATGTGTATCGCATATCAGGACCAGGTAATTAAGTCTGGGTGCACGTGTGTGTGTGTGCGTGTGTGTGTGTAGTATGGCTAGAGATAGTGGAAGCATGCTTTCAGTTTTTGATTAAATGCAGGTATCCATTGTACTGCCATTTATTGGCATTTAAATATTGCTAGCAACATTTGGTAATATAAAAAAACAAAACTTAAAACATATTTTAATTCATTTTTACATTAAAAACTTGTTTGTACACACCTTTATTAATTTCTCCAGGACAACTAGGCCCATCTTAATAACGGCATAATAATAATTATAACTATTTTATTGTCAGGTTAAGCCCGTTTTAATTTCACTGATATATAATGATAATATAATGACAATGAACCTAATGATAGTCTAAATGATATATCATGTATATATCTATACAGAACACAGTCCTTTGCAAATTATGTTGTGGAAACACTAGTTAAAGAAGCAGCATGATCACTTTATTTCACCATCTCAAATACAATAATCCAGTGTAGTTTACTGAATCAGTAAAAAACTACTAAAAGTGCAATTGCAACACACACACACACACACACACACACTCCAAACATGGCTATTATTATTTATATGTATTATTAAATTGTAAATAAATACTGATGTCATCTTACCTATGAAATCATATAGTAAACTTGAAAGTGTTTAACAAACCAAAGTACTCTGTGAAGCATTTAGGTGGCTCGTATCCTGTGCAACAGTGGTTAACCTTGCTCCTCCTTTCCTGAGGCAGTCCTGATAAGAGCCAATTTCAATATTGCGACTGCATTTAAGGATACTTTTAAAGTTTTGGATATTTTTTGGATTGACTAACCTTAATTTATTTTGCTTAAGTGGGTAGTTCTTCCCAAAATTACTCAAATAGAGCTATTCACTGTATACCAACTCTACCTCCCTTTTAAACACATTAAGAGGCAAAAAAAAAGTAACTCTTGATGTGTTCAGCACAGCTGTTAACTGAACGCTGGTGACTCTACCTCATAAAGCTGACTGAGAAAATCCAGCCAAGATGTGCAAAAATGTCATTTAAGCATAAGGAGATACTTTGAAGAATCTAAAATATAAAACATATTCTGGTTTGTTTAACACTCTTTTGTAAACTAAATATTTACATATGTTTTACATATGTTCTTCATAGTTTGGATGAATTCAGTATTTACAAAGCCCCATTTAAATACTAGTAATTTACAGAGCCATAGAATATAAAGCACAATAAAAAAACACTAAATTCAAAACTACTGTACATTAATGCAAAAATATAAAATATTAAAATTTGATGCCACATATTGGCATACAACAATATATCATAAATAAAAATGATACAATATATTGCTGAATCTATGTTTTGTTCCCCCAGAGGACTTTTGCCAAATCTTTGATGTCTCAGGAAACGCATTTGGGATCAACTTTGTCACGGATGTTTCGCCTAAAATTGCTTTGAAGAAATAGCTTTATTAAAAAAAAAAAGACATGAGATACTTCAGAGGTAAAAGGAGACAAAACTGAGAATTTGCTTTTAGACATATGTGATCTGGTGAGATATATTGGTGGTCCACCAAACAAACCCAGGTATCAAACCCACAACGATGCTCTAACCACTGAGACACCGCTGTCCTTACACAATTGTTAAATAAGTTAAGAATTAAGTATCAACACAAACAACTGTCCAGTTAGTTTACCTATTACTGAAATATTTTTGCATAGTAAAAAATAAATCATATTGCATAAATAACACCTGAAGTGTTGGTACTTCTTCAAATACTAAAACTGAAATGTACAATTGAATCGCATGCATCATTAAAAAGAAAACAATAAAACATTAGTACATTTTGTAGAATGCAGTATGTAGTTTGCAGCATCAAAATAAATAGTTGTGGTTATATTAAGACTCCTGTCTTTAGTTATGGTTGTGTTATTATTGTGGCAAATCTGAGTACAGTGTGAGATCTATTTTAAACCTCAAGAAGAGAAGTGAGATTACTGAGCTTCTGATCTCAGGAGACATATTTTAGCAGCTAGTATTTATTATTCTTATTACACACTACAGAGATATTAAGGAGATCTACTTCAAGTTTTAATCTTCCTCTAGGCCACCCCTAGACAAAAATGATTGATGTCATGTCCATATATTGTATGATAAACCAGTACCATCAATATTGTTACAGGTCTAAAGCCAAAGATACGTAATGTAAAGTTTAAAAATCTTAATGAGGAGAAGGTAATTGCTCAGCTTGGGTGCTTGGCCAGTCGCTACGTATTCTCTTAGCAAACAGAGTCGTGCGGTTTGTGTCGTGTCCAGTGCTGTAGTGACTCTGCTGGAGAAGGAGTGAAAGCGAGGGAGGGAGAGGAGAGAAACAGCAGTGGCAGTATCAAAGAGAGGTTAGCAAACGCCGGGCGCCGGGCTCTCCGCTGTCCCTGGAGCCCCCGCTAGCCTGTTATCACCCAGCCGAGCAGGGGGGCTTTGAAATTGGCACTTTCCTTCATGTGACAATTGTACCTGCTGATAGGCCATTAGATTACTTAGCCGCTCGCCCCTTTTGCGGCCCACGGTAACCTCGCTTTATTTTTCCTTTCATAGCAGCCGATTCACAGTGCAGCTGTTCCACTCGTGCAGATGAGAGGTCTGTTAGTGGCAGTGGTCAAGTAAAAAGCCCCTATTGTGTCTCGCGATTTGGCCACTGTAGTCCTTGTGTGGTGAGGGGGTGTAGTGTCAGTGATTGTTATTAGTAGGGCTGTGTATTGTCAAGAACGCAACGATGCGATAAGCATTACGATACTGTGGTTTCGATTCAGTTTATTGCAGTACTGTAAGCAAGGCAAAATAGAATAGGAAGAGTAGACATACAGGTATTTATGTGGATGTTTTAAATCCTTTAACCACAGACGCAGCTCCTGGAAGGCAGTGGGTACAAGTTAGCTAGATAGTTGAGCTAGTATAATTATGAAATTATAGCATGGTTAGCTACTTTGGATAAAATTGGTAAATCTTAGGAATTTTTAAGGAGACGCTCATTTATACTATTTTACTATATTTATAAAAAAGGTTTTATCTAATTAGACCAGTCTAATGACTGCTATCTTCTCTAAACTAAGAATTAAAGATCTATGCTGAGTTTTTAAAAATCAACTAATTATTGCAAAATATCATTATACCGATATTTTCTTAAACCACTATTATTAGGACTGAGATATACAGCTCTGGAAAAATTAAGATACCACTTGAATGAATTTCCTTGATTTTACCAAATTTAAAACCTCTAGAATATAATCAAGATGAAAATAGATGATCACAAGCAATCAAACCAATTTGTTCTCCTTGAATTTTTGCACCAGGAGTGGCATAAAGTTATGCAAAAGCAGTGTGTAAGACTGGTGGAGGAGAACATGCCAAAATGCATGAAAATGTGATTAAAAAACAGGGTTATTCCACCAAATATTGATTTCTAAACTCTTAAATCTTTATGAATAGGAAATTTTCTTCTATGCATTATTTGAGGTCTGAAAGTTCTGCATCTTTTTGGTATTTCACCTATTTCTCATTTTCTGTAAATAAATGCCTAAAATGACAATATTATTATTTGGAATTTGGGAGAAATATTTTCGTAGTTTATAGAATAAAACAACAATATTCATTTTTCTTAAACATAAACCTTTAAATAGCAAATCAGAGAAACTTATTCAGAAACTAAAGTGGTCTCTTGTTTTTTTTCCCAGAGCTATATATCTAATAGGGCTGGACAATATGACCAGCATTTATATCACAATGTGTTCTTTAATTTCAGTTGATACTATATAATTCTGATATATTATGATGCTGGTATAATAATATAGTAATGCTATTTCACTCTTTTAAATTAGTGTCAAATTTTGTGTATTCAGACATTGGAATTGAGATTCCAATGGAAAAAAGGTTAAATATTATGGATGAAAGGTGATTAAATAAAATAAAACCAAAGTTTTTAAACTGTGTCAACATAGCAACTATGTACATTACTATTTACATTAATTCTTTAAGTAAGTGGGTTTCTGGTGGTGATGTCTGTTTATTTTGGAATAAATCAGTAATGTATAGTTTTTGCTGCAGACGTAGATCACCACTATATATACATTAATTTATTGTCCATTCTTAATATATACTAATATATTTGTAAAAATTTTACAGATTAAGGTTCAGGATCATTTTTGCCAAATAAAGCTGGAACGTTTTAATCACTTTTCTCACTCCGTGCTCGGACACTGAACATGGTGTGCCAGCTTGCCACCTAGTTGTGGTTGTGTAGCCACATCTACATCACATGGGTTTTTGGTTACTTCAGATTGATCTAATTCATCTACAAGCAGTTCACAGGATCTGTTTTATCAGGTTCAATTTCCACACATATCTGTTTATAAAATGCTGCTGCTGCTGGAGATTATTAGATAATTAGTATTATGTTTTATGTTTTATTTTTTTAATGATGCTCTTTAGAAATAGAATTGTCTCTAGTTCAGAAGAGGAAAAAGACTAGATGATTGAGATAAAAGGTAAAATAAGAATTTTGAGTTCAGTCATATGTCCCAGTTGTGTTTAGATGATAAAGGAAGCATTGTTACGTTCCCTGTTTATACGTACAGTCCATGACACTGGTGTGGCAGGTAGAACAATAGAGGACACGTCGCGTGCACGCACACACACACACGCAGCACTGACCACATCACAGCCAGTAGCTCCCTCTGTTGTCCACTGCTGAACTGCATGGAGCAGGGCTGTCCTAATGCAGGGCTGCCAGTCTGCCTCCGAATTCCCACTGAGAACCAATACACAGACTCTGCAGCCCTCTCACATAACCATACACACACACACACACACACACACACACACACACACACACACACACACACACTGACACACACACACACTGATACACACAGCTTCCCATGGAGTGCATTACTGCACATATCAGTCCTCTGCCGAGTTCATATCTCATCATAAGTCTCTGTGAGCTATAAATGTGTGTGTTGTGTGTTTGTGCTTATATAAGTGTATAATGTGCGCTGCAGTTTATTATTGTTTTATATATGGCTGTATCAAGGTTTTAGCAGTGTAGTATATTAGTTTACACAAAACCTATTGGTTAGGATTTTTAGATAGTAATACTTTACGTACAGAAGATTGCAACTGAAACATAGGTCTATATATTAGTGGTATTTTATACATTACTTATTTAGGTTGTTTATTTGCTTTTATTATATCATTGCAGTAATAGTGTTATAGTGTAAAGTTGTTATTTTTGCTTGATTATTTATAGCGTATTGTGATATATTATTTTCTTATCATATCAAAATTACACTGAGCCTAAGCATATTGAGATCATCAGTAAAAAAAAAAAAACACTCCAACTGACCCTACATTTATTTATTAAATCCAGTTTTAATTAATGAATTGCAGTGGTTTTGACTTAGAATATTTATTTAGACTAAAAGTCATGCTGGTATTGGATAGTATTTTTTTGTGTAAGGATCTGTTGCTATTGATCATTACGTCAGTTATTTAACTGCAATCATGTGTCATCATGTATTATGATAAATATCATATTGTGCTAAAATGTCTTTAAATATTGTGATATATTATATTTTTTGAACATTTTTATCAGATCGCACAGCCCGACCTCTATATTATGTGTGTGTAAGTGTGTGTGTGTGTGTGCTCTGATGTCTCTGAATGCTCTGGCTCTGAATAAAGCAGCCCACCTCCTGAATTTATTAAGGCCCAAATTTGACAAGTTGATTTTAAACAACTCCAGCGGCGGCGGCCTGCATTGACTGCGCGCTCGGCGGCCAAGCCGGCTGACATGTGACCCGCGTGAACTTGCCCTCCCCTATTGACTGCCGTGATTGATGCTCCGCCGAGCTAGCCCTGATAATTCTTAGCCGCGTGTCAACAGCCGGTGACCAAAGGGGTCATCACTGTCTTTAACATTTCACACACACAAATACAGCCGCGCACACGCGAGCGCTGCCGGCTCACGCGCACATGCAGCGCACACGCAGTCGCACAAACAAACAAAAGAGGCCGTCTGGAGCTAACGACACTTTCTGAAGCCGTGCGTTAGTTGTGTTGTGTTTTTTATGCCCCTCTTTTCTGTGTTAGCACAAGTCTTTTGTCTGCCAGCACTCGAATTGAATATCTGCCTATCTCTGCGGGGAGATCGTGCCTCACTTTTGGAGGCGAGGCGAGACGAGGCTCGGAGGATGTAAAACACCCACGGCAGCGATCCTCCGAACAATGGAGGAAGGAGTTGTGTGAAAACTGCTAATGGAAACGAGGGGCAGCTATTGACACGTATCGACAGTCGGGGCAATCAGCCCGGCCTGGCCGTGCATACTTAAGTTCAAATGTATTCAGCAAGGCTGCAGGGATTAAAGCCTATTAATGACAGCCTGTAGCGAGAAGCCTGCCTCAACAGTCTCTCAGCTGCCTTTTTTCTGCAATGACTTTATGCTAAGGAGAGCAGGTTAGCTTAGTGAAGGCGTAGTGAAGAGCTGGCTTTTATGGCTGCTGTAGACCAACAACAGTTTTCTTGTATTGTTTTGGTGTTAATTGACAAGTTTAATTGACAAGTGGCAGGGGTTTACATTTTTTTATTTTTACGTTCATTTTAAAGAAGTGCAGAAGAGCAGCACTGTAATCTTTGTAATGACTGTAATCATATATATATACTTATACTTATATAAATATACTTTTACTTATATATATATATAGGTATATATATATGTGTACTTTTACTTTTAAATATATATATATATATATATATATATATATATATATATATATATATATATAGAGAGAGAGAGAGAGAGAGAGAGAGAGAGAGAGAGAGAGAGAGAATTTTACCACTTTTTCTACATAGTCTCAGTGAGAGCTGGGCAATATATCAAAAGTATTATTATTTTTTAAAAAATAGATAAGAATTTAGATAAAAAAAGTTGTGGAAAACATATGACTCTCTATATACAGTATAACCACATGGTAATATTGTGCCTTCTGCATAGGTTACCATTTATCTATTATTTATTCCATCAAATAACATGCATAGGTCATTTGTGGTCATTTGCTTGGTTTGGTTCCAGGAGGTTTGACACTCGACAATTAAAAGAGCAGCATGTTGATTTAAAGCAAGTGCAGTTTACTGAATCAATGAAATTTTGTGACAAAGAAAACAACTTTCTTATGTTTATAAAATATATTAATTATTTTAAAAAACCTGGATGCACTGATATGTACTATTTAAATATCCAGTATACACTGTGTTTTTGATGTTACACATAAATACAATATACATTTTCAGTCATATTTCCTAGTCCTTCTCCCAGCACATACTCTAAAATCTAAACATATAAACTGTACTGCAAAGACTCAAAAATCCCCCCTTCTCTTTTATTTGTATTTTTTTTGTCTGAACTGTGCAAATTACGCTTGTTTTTCCACTCATCATCATCATGATTCCTGCATGCATCTGAGCTCTGAAAGCGCCGCCGATTACTCTGCTTCTGCATGCGCCCACCATTTGATCCGCAGACATCTTAATATGAGGAATGTTTGTTAGTCCCCAGGGATCTTTCAGAGCGCAGGTATCCCCACTCCTGCCTTTCACATGCCGGCGCGAGTGCCGCTCCTCTACCATTCGCTCCTCTCCTCCTCCAGTTCTCTGTTCAAACTGCGTAATTAAAACATAGTTTAAAAACATGTTTTTTTTTTTGCTCCATGCAGCTTTGAATCTGAGCTTTAGTATTTTTTTGATCAGCGGCCTTATTTTTGTGATGCTCAGGAGTAGTATACATTGTTTTAAAGCAGCCACATGAATACATTAGTGCAACTTTGCAAAGAGAAGTTGAAATATTTAAATGGGCGTGTGTGTGTGTGTGTGTGGTGTAAAAAAAAAAAAAAAAAAACTCCTTTGTTAGGCTCACCGTGTCCTTCAGCAGTGCAGAATACTTATGCTTTCACATTGCTTATGCTTTTTCTTAAAAGGAAATACACTCTCACTCTCAGTTTTTTCTCTCAGCTGCTTAACTAAAATGCCAGGTATTCCAGATCCAGTTTCTTTTATTTTCCACAAAAAGCTTCACTCTAAAGTGTTTTTCTAGTCTTTTTTCCTCACTAATTCATTTGTTTCTATTCCTTATAACTTAGGCTTGTTCATTGAGTCCTTGGCAACATTAATCTAAGATTTCATTCACTGATGCAGGCTAGTAAAAGTTCTGAATATATATTTCTATGTATGTGAGAAAGTATGCGCTTTTGCCACAAAATCTTGATAAATATATATTTTTTGTTTGCACGCTATATTGCAATTCGAAATCTGTAAAAAACAACCAAAAAAATATAAACAAATGTTTTTAACAAAAGTCAACACATCAGCTCATTCACAGTAACAGTATCACAATATATAGCAATTATGCAAGTACAACCTAATAAAATACAATCAAACTTAAATAAAAGTTTGGGTGATGTATATTTTTATATATTTCTACGTAAGCTGCTGTAGTCCATTCTGTGTGTATCTGTACCTCGCTGTTATTGAAGCACTGGTCACTGTGTAACAGCCTTAAATGTTAGTTCATTCAAGTTCATTCATATGTAAGAATGTTAATATGCAACAGTAATAACACAATGGATAAGTCATGTGTATGTATTGTTTAGTAAGTTGATATTGTTATTAATAATTATAGTACAATATCATGACAGGCCTTATCACAAATAAAATAAATATAATTTCATAATCTGTCCAGTAATAATCTGTAGATAATGGGTTATATATTTTTTTTATACATAGATAAATTTGGCTTTAAATTTCATTAATCATTTCATTTAAATTTCTTTAAACTTCAATAATCTCACTCTTAGACATAATTTAGATAGTATAGTTGATAGTTGATAAAGAAGATACTGTAAAGATGCTGTGCCCATCAGACTGTGCTTTATTTAAGGAAATTCCCTTACAGCCTTACAGTCGTGTAAGTTTAACTGCTGTGTGCTCTCTTTTGTTTTGAGGCGCAGGAAAGGTGTGTTTTTGGGGAGAAACAGGGGCTCGAATCTGCAGCAAGTTTTTGGATTACAAAAGGCGGCCAGAGACAATTTGGGCGGCAGCGTGGTGGGGCAGACACAATAGTTAGCTGGCCGCTGCGGCTCCTGAATTTTCTTATCAGTGGGGAATTGCGCTGCGCTGAGAGCCCAGCAATATCTTCCCTGCTGCTGCTGGAAATGCAGCGAGCGTGGTGACACACACACACACACACACATACACACACACACTCAGACATGTGCGCACACATTTACACACACGCACACACACATACACACCGACTCAGGAACAGAGAGAGAGGCGCGCAAATGTGGCCCAATCATTCTGAAACAAAGGGGAGTCTTTGATCTTTTCTCACGGACGGACCCAATCCCCCCCACCCCTCCACACACACACACACACACACACAAACACACACCATGCCTGTGAATAATACAAGCCAAGCCATCATAGTTTTGGTCCACTCCAGACAGCTCAGCTTCACTTCAAAACATTCTCCACACTTTTTTTATACACTATATACTCTCTTATACACACTAGCTATCTATATACCACATAGAGTATATATGAGAGTATATAGTTATATAGTGCGGTAGTGTGGAGAACTTTCTGCTGAGAACTTTTTGCTGTGTGTACACAAAAAAAAAATAGAAATTCTTATAGTAGAATATATTAATATATATATATATATATATATATATATATATATAGTAATTATATGATTGTAGTATTGTACATACTACACTATATATTGTTTATAGCTTTATAGTATCCTCATATAATTTATACCATATATACACTATATGCTAAATTCTTTGATGTACAGTGTATATTTATATAGGATGTATTATAACCAGTGCAAAGTCAGTTAGCATAAGCGTATGCACATGCCCCAGTTCAGAGGTTAACGTAAGTGCTTGTTCTTACAGTTCGCTGGTTTCCAGTGTGGGATCTACTGGCGCGGGACCTTCCCGGTGCAGGCAGGACAGACAGAAGGCGAGAGAAGGATCTGCAGAGGGAGGTGAGCGAGAAAAGGAGCAAACACATTGCTCGCAGCACACAGCTTCATTTACAATGTTTTGTATCAACAAAGTGAGCGCCTTTATCTCCACGCTTGACAGTGTGAGCCCGCAGATAAGCAGTGCTGCGAGAGAGAGACATGCACCGCACTGCCTCTTTAAATCTCTCTCTCTCTCAAGCTCTCTCTTTCGTTATACCCCCCTCTCTCTCTCTCTCCCCCTCTCTCTCTCTCTCTCTTTTGCGCTTGCTCTATCAATCTATCTACCCCCCTCTCCCCTTCTTCTTTCTCACTGGCTCTCCCCCGCTTTGTCCCCTCCCTTCCCCGTCCGCCCGCTCTCCCGGCTCGCGCACACAGCACCTTGTCCGGCTCCAATTGGCTGAGAAGTCACCAATCTGGCGTCGGGAAGGGCCGGGGGGACTGCATATGCAAAGCCTCGCTTCATATTAATGAGCAGCAATCGTGGCTTTAAGTCCTTGATTAGAAGAGTGCAAGAGCTTTTGGTCCCAACTGGCTGTGCCTATAGGCTTGTCACCGGGAGAACGCTTTCTGTTAATTGCACCGCTCGAGTGACGGGACAGTGAGAGGAGGAGAGAGAGAGAGACAGACACAGAGAGAGTGAGAGAGAGAGAGAGACGCAGAGAGAATAAGAGGCAGAGAGAATAAAAACAGAACTTTGATTTATATAGAAGGGCTTGCTCAAATGATGGTCGCAGAACGCAAATGGAGTCGGTAGAACTTTCGCTCCCCGAGTGTTTCTCGTTACACTCTGAACAAGAGTAGGTAAATTTTACCTTTTCTTCTTATTCCTCTACTACTTATTGCTCTACCTGTGACTGCCTGACTTGTGTATGTGTATGTGTGTGTGTGTGTGTGTGTGTATATGTACAGTATTTGAGTGTGTGTATATGTGTTTGTATAGATGGTGCTTGTCATTGCTAGTCATGTGCGGATATATATATATATATATATATATTTTTATGTGTGTGTGTGAGTTGTAAACAGTATGTGTGTGTGTATGTGTTGTGTTCCTGTACGCTACCTGCAGTGCATGTCTTAATTATTAATATTAGCAGTATTATTATTATTGGGGAGATGGACCCATAGCATGTCCAGGTTGTTGATATTCTTACCGTTACTGTCGTTACTATCGTGGTCACTGTAACTGTCAGGTAGTTAGTCTAAAGCCTACAGTGTGTGAGAGAATAAGAGTGTTAGAGTGTGTGTGTGTGTGTGTTAGTGCTAATGCACAGCTATAGGTGCAGTGTGTTCAGTAATAGAGAGAGTGTCCCTTACCTGTGTACTTGTACTGTTGGTTAAGCTTCCCTTACAGGGAGCGAGTGCTTAAAGTGCAGCACTCTGAATTCTCAGAGAATTCTTTCTCACTTTGTGTGTTAAAACTGACCTATTCATTGTTCAGCCACTCTCTAACTACTATAAGTGGAATAATAGAGAATGAAGAGAATGATTTTATATATTTTTTCATTTTTTTAATAAAAAACGAAACAAACAATGAAATAGTTAATTTTTGGCGTGTAGGACCCTGTGTTTGTGAGAAAGTATGGAAGAGGCATGATGCGAGAGTAAGAGATTGTAAGAGAGAGAAAGAGAGAGAGAAGGGAAGAAAGTGGTCCTTAGAGAAGGAGAGCTTGAATCACTGACCGGCCGCTCAGCATGTGGCTCACCGGAGGCATTAAGGACGGCACGCGAAAAAAAAAGTGGCGGTGTGAGAGGGGGTGAGAGAGTGCAGGACAGATGATGGGGGGTTGTGGTGGTGGTAGTGAAAGTGGCCCTGTGCTTCAGCTCCGTCTCGCTCGCTCTCCGCTGTCAGAACGGCTGGAGGAATCCCTGAGAAAGTGATCCATAAATCAGTCCCAGCTGAAGGGTTGAGCTGTATATTTTATATTTTATAATTTTATATTTATATATCACTTTTGTGTGTGTGTGTGTGTGTGTGTATGTGTAAAATAATGGTATTGTAATAATAATAATATCTTAAATAATGCCATTCTTTCGTGTAGTGCAGCTTTGAGACTGATCAAAACTTTAGGAATCTTGATACATCATCCATATCCACGTATATATATATATATATATATATATATATATATATATATATATATATATATATATATATATATATATATATATATATATAATTGTTTATTCTAGTCTATTAATAGTTCCAATCTTTAAACAAACCTTCAGCTATTTTTTTACAACATATATACTCTTAATATAACATATACATATAATTGTATTATATCATAAAGGAGCATGAAGTTCTAAGTGGGTTGTATTTGATTTAGTATTTGGCAGTCAATGCAAGTTTATTTATTTATTTATTTATTATTTTGTGTCTGTGTGTAATGAAAAATCACACACCATAGACCACTGTCAGATTAAATTGAATTTTATTATTACAGATATAGGCCTCTTTTTATCTCAAAAAATAAAATGACATCTTAATATTTTAACAAGTTAGCATTGTTCTGGCTTTATATATATATATATATATATATATATATATATATATATATATATATATATATATATATATATACAAAACTATATATATATATTATATAAAACTATGTTAACTCTAGCGATGTGGGCAGCCAGTGCAGGAATCAGAGTCAGGGCCAGGGGACAGAGGGGACGCGGGAGGCACGCGAGAAAGCTCGACCTGTGCATCTTCCTCTTCCTCAGTGCGTGCATGCAGGCAGTACCAGAGGAGTTATCATGAGTGCAGATTTGATTGTTTGGTTGTTTGATAGTTTTAATTGATTGATTGAAGGATTTTACTTTGAACACACACTCTCTAACACACACACACACAGATACAAAGGTTGGAGCCTGCAGGATGCAGTGATTCCTGTTCAGAAAGTAGAAGTGTAATATCATGCACGGATAATGTAAAGGTGGTTTAGATCAGTGAAGCCCTGGCTGAGGTTCACACAGATACAGAGAAGGTTGTGGGATCCAGCTCTCAACCAGAACAGCTCGGCAGCTCTTTACCTTCGGCGTGCTCATTACGCTCTCTGGATTAAGGCTTGTGAAAGTAAATGTAAAGATAAGAACATCGCTTTTCCACAGCTTGCTTCTCTTTTTTCCCCATTTTCCTCATTTGCTGCTTACTTACCGTTTGATCTTTTCTTATAATACAAATTAACTGGCAATATTCTAATTAGTATATTAACGCTGGCAATAACAACAAGTGGCAGTTAAGCTATTATCATAATTACACTCGCTTACTGCCATGCATGTACATTTCATTTGCATGCTCGTTTTAATATTTACACACACACACACACACACGCTGCACAAGATGAGGTTTAGGAATTCAGATTCAATAATCCAAAAGCACATTTCACACCCTCTCTTTGTTTTTAAATTTCCTTTCTGCGGGTGTGTGTTTGTGTTTGAGATTGAGATATTTGCTGTTTGTGCAAAGAAATGTCATTACAAAAATTATATATAAATACATAAATAAATAAATAATTCTTTTTTATATAAATATAGTGTTTTTTATTTGCTTTTACTTTACAAATTTTTACATTGAATTGAATGAAATTTGTGATATTCCTTATCGTACGTCTTTGACATTTCGCATGTACACACACACGCACACGCAAATAAAATAGTTGTTAAACTGATTGTGTGATAATATCATGTCCACACACATGAAATATATAAATATATAAATATTATTTGTTTCATATATGAAAATGTTAGTATTTTTCTGAAAACACCAATTTAAATTCAACTCAGTAGTTGGATGTTTCAGTTTAAAAACAGGAAAAATTGTGGTTTCGCAATTTAATTGTTTTATATGTGTAATAATTACACGAGACACACAATTAATACAATTTTCCAAAAATGCAAGAATCTGTGTTCACACCAATTTTTCACGGCAAAAATCAAGCGACATCCTCCAGCAGAATAGCGGCAATCAAGGGTGTCTGTTCTCTCGGCGGCGCTCAGATCATTTAAATTGTACCTGGTATCTCGGTGAGCGTTCAGGCGTGTACGACCTTTTGTCGCTTGGCCGTGGATTTGCCGGCTGCTCGGACCTGCGGTGGCCCTTGAAGAAAATGTGATGATTTTTAAGCTCATTTCCACCTTTTCTCTCACTTTTTTTTTTTGCTCCGTGTGAGAGGAGAGGGGGTTGAAAGCCCCGGAGGCAGGGAGATCAGAGGGGGAATAAAGGGAGATTGCGTAAATTAAATTCCATTTAATCTCCTTATAAAATCATTTAATTAATTTATCTTTTAAATTATGTCAATATTCATGCCACTGGTTTGCATTCTTATTTAGTCCTCTGTCTGTCATACTCCTTTTTCTCTCACATGTGCGAGAATGTGTGTGTGTGTGTAAGCGCTACTGGCATTGTTGCTTTTGAGCTTGTTTGGATTCGGGTCTTTTCGCTGTCCCTTGTGTGAAGGTGTCATCCTTGTGTGTGTGTGTGTGTGTGTGTGTGTCTGTCTGTCTCTGTGGCCTGTTGTCGATTTCTGTCTGGACACTCTTTTGTCTTTACGCCGTTCTGCTCATAGAAGACGGAGCTCTGCCACTTCCTCTTGTTTGAAGGGGTCTGAAGCATTCCAAGGGTAATTAACTCGAGTTAAAAGAGACAGAATGCCACCCCCGCCCCTCCGTCCGCCGGGACTCTTTCAGGAGAAAAGAAGGGATGGGAGGGCAGTAAAGAAAAGAGGGGAGGTATATTTTTTGGCCTTTTGTTCCAAAGGTGCAATAAGTGGCCTCTTGGACTTGTGCAAGTGTACACACTCGTACACAAACTCAGGCACACACACACACACTCACGTGAAGCAGCCGCAAAATAGTCACACGCAGGTGCTGTGCGCTTGGCATCACACACATACACACACACACGCACACACACGAACTAGAGGGGAATAAAAGAGCACAGGGACTGATGATGCGATTGTCAATTTGTGTGATTTATGTCACACAATCCGTCATCATTTGTTTTCAGTTCTTTTAAAACTACTTTTTTTTTTTTTGAAGACAAAATGAAAACTCAGCCTTAAAGGTTTTAATCAGAGTTGTTACACAAGATTTTATACTGCAATTAATAATTACACCAATTACACTTTATCCCTAATAGGAAAAAAATATTTCGTTTCATGATATTTAAAGATTTTTCTGAAAGATTCATAATCTACGCTAAGAAAATGGATCAATAGCTGAATAACAGTGTTCTTAACAAATGCCGAATTATTAAATATAAAGCAATTAAAAATTGTATTTATAGTAAAGTGTTTTACTTTAATTCGTAATATGCTTTTTAAAATTAAACACAACTACAGTTATTGCACCGTTTGTAATTAAATGTAATGCTCGCTCAGTTGGTCAGTTTTTTTAAGCACTGATGATATCTACAATATTATAAAATCAGTATGATATATGATAAAATATCGTAATTTTGACCCATCTCTTAGTTTCTCTGGTCTGTGTTGGTAATCTCTTCATCTCTCATGCTCTTCTTACCTCGTTCTGTGACTATTCCCGTCTGTATATGGTATCCTTTGCTGTAGGTTTGAGGAGAGGAGAGTAGGTGCGCTGGAAGTCGTGGTGTGGGATGATTAAGTTACAGGAGGTCAATAGAGGCTGTGGTCAGTCTATAAGCAGGAGGATACGGTTGGGTCAGATGAGCATGTGAAAATATTCAGTTTTTCACTCAGAGTGTTCTCTGTTGGAAGCAGGACCCGAGTGCTCTGAATCAGATGGTTTTGGAATTCTTTCTCTGGCTTTATGATTATTGCACGCTTGTTTTATTGGTTGTTGATAGCTGATGAGAATTGATCAGCTGGTATTTGGGTTGTCAACAATCAGATGTGTTCATATGGGTTTAAGTAATGATGGAATTAAGTGAGGTTCAAGTAACGCCTGGTCTCTGTGCATGTGAAACAGGGTAGAAGCTTCAGGAAGAGGGGGGGTAGAGTCTGGATCGTAACCATTGGATTTTGATTTTTCTTTTTTACCTCCACTGCTCTTGTATTAAATGATGAAATTGTCATTGTCCTGTAGCAGAGAAAGGGAAATGAATGGCCGTGTGGGCTGGCAGCTGACAGTGAAATATTTCAGCTCTTTCTCCTATCATACTTCATGTGTGTGTGTGTGTGTGTGTGAGCATGTGCCAGTAAAAGAGAGAGAGAGAAAGAGACAGAGAGAGGGTTGTGTGTGTGTGTGTGTGTTAAGTGGAGAATGACTGCTCTGAACGTTCTTCGCGCTTCCACCAATTCTGCTTTAGCAGGTTGTGTCTGGACTCTGGACGTACACATTTCAGTCACCAAACCCACCCACCTTACACCCTCTGTATCCCCTGTCTGTCTGTCTGTCTACATTAAGTCCTTCCTAGTCGTGTTATCATACACACTGTACACTTTCTTTATTATTTGCTGTAGACTTTTATTACTTTTAATGCTTTTTGATATAAAGCGTAAGTAAAAAATAAGAGTGATGGCTCAAAATGTTAGAATAAGAAACTTTTTAATGTATAATCAAAAAAGCTGCAATTCTGTTGGTCAGTTTATGATGAAACCCGCACAGCATGCATTGTTGTTGTAAACGACAACAGATATGTCCAGAATGTATTCTTTTCATTTTAATTGATATGATATAATTCTGATGTTAATATAAACTATACACTCTAAACGCTACAAACATATATTTCAAGAACAGCCTGTCAAGAATGGACTGTTGTCTGTGCCTACGGACTTTTGAAAATGAATTTGATAAAATCGTATCACAACTATAGAACCGTTTTCCATAGTCACATATTAATGATATTAAATTATTGTCTAGTCGGAGCACAATAAATGCTAATAGAAATAAAAATGAGTTTTTCTCAGGCAGTGTGTGCACATGCATGTGTAGCGTAAACTCACATGACCCACTGTAAGACCTGCTGTAAGGCCATCTCCACAGACATAATACTGTATCTACTGTAGTTTTTGTTTTCTCCTGTGCTGTTTAACATACACTACATGTCTGTGCAGTTTTAATTCATCTCCAAAAAGTATTTAATTCCCCAATGACTCATTTGTGATTAAATCAATTATGATTTATTTACACATATTGAGCGGCATTTCAGCAGCTCGTATTAATTCGGACTAGTATGATCCCCCCTCCCACCTGCGTAGATTATGCGAGCCGCTCTGATTGGAGGCTTTTGCATAAATCTGCTTACGTGCCGCAATGTTTCCAGACAGCAGTGGATGTACCTGGCTGCAGGAGGGATATGACATAATGTGAACCTGTTTCCGGGTCAGATCTGGGTACAGCACACGCATGGGTACACACGCACACACGCACAAGCATATCACGGCACATCTGTAACACACTAGACCTGTAAAGGGTTGAAGCTTAAGGCTGTGTGTGTGTGTGTTTGAGAGAGGGGGGGTATGAATACAGGGCATTAACAAGGCAATAATATTTGTGTGTTGCATTTGTGTGTGGGTTTGCTTTACCAGTAGAACCACCATTACATTAACCTTACCATCTGCATACACACACACACCACACACACACACACACACACACACACACACACACACACACACACACTACCCTGAACAGTAACATTCCTGCGGAGAGGCTCGTGTTTGGGGACCGCCCTGTCCGAGCGCGCTCCTCTTTATGAAAGCTGACAGTCCATCTGCGTGGTTGTCGCACTGCTGAAATCCCCCTCCCCCGCCCCAATGTAGCCCCCCTGCCTAATTCGCCCTGTCCCGTTCATCAGCGCTCAGACCCTAGAGGTCCGGCTTCCGTCTCCCCAGCGCACTGTAACAAGGACCCCTGCTGACGCCAAAAAGCACACAGCACATGCTTGCCCTGCCGCTGTCACTCGCCCTGCCACTGCCCCACAACCGGCACAACCCACCCGGGCCCTTTCGCTGCCTCGGCCTGTGATTATAATCTGCCAGATTAGACAGAACGAGGAATTAGGTGGGTGTTTAGGTTGGGACGCATGTTGTTTTACTTGCATAGGTTTGCTTTTGGGGTTCATGAGAAATAGAGAATTGGTATTAGAACTTTGTGTGTGTGTGTGTGTTCTGTGTTAAATTGCATTGACATGCAAAGTAGTGTGCATTAGTTTATTAATTTATATTAAGATGCAATATGCATGAGTATAGGAATGTGCATTTTGTATGTGTGTGATCAAAAATGTTATGTATTTCAATGCATGCATAGCAGTAAGAAGCATGCCTTGTAGAGGGCTGGCATGTAGAGAGTAATTAGCGGTGTGTGTGTGCGTAGCTGTGTGTGTAGTTGTGTTGCGTGACCTGTTAGGGAAGAATGAGAGAGAGAGAGAGAGATGGGTACAGAAAGAGTGAGAGAGGGGGGAAAGGAGGTGACATTTGCGATGCTTTGGGTGCTTCCTGCACTGGGGTGAATGGTACCTGTCTAATCAGTCAGAGCTCCACCACCATTCACAGATGGAACAGCAACACATGAGTGGGTTGCTGAATATCGGCCGAGACAGCACACACACACACACACACACACACACACACACACACACACACACACACACACACATACACACACACTTGCCTTAATTCAGCTCATTGTCCTGTGTGTTAATCCTTGTCCAAGTAAAGGCTACGCTCACTCATTCTGACAGGAGCGTGAAATGGGTTCAGGTAGAATCTCAGCAGTTCAGCCGCTCTATTCAGCTCCATGCTACCCATTACTGTTTTCCCCCTCTTCCTCTCTCCTCTCTTCCTCTTTCTTTTTCTTTTTCTTTCTTTCTGACCGATTCATTACCTAATAATGTATTCATTAATTGTCCGTAAACGTAATTATTAAGACTTTTTTTGTTTCCACTGACTGTGTTGTGGGCGTTCTCCTGTTTTTGTCTCCTAGTCCAGATTAATCCAGTGACCATATTATATAGACTGAAATTAAATATAACATGATAATATATATGGTTGTATATTAATGTTAGCCATACCGTCTAGCACTATTTTAAAGTTAAACTAATTATTATTGCAATTGTTTTAGCCATATCAATAATAATAATAATAATAATAATAATAATAATAATAATAATAATAATAATAATAATAAAATTTCCTGTCATCACCAAAAATTCCTGTAAGCTGTTCTTGTGTTGTGTTGCACACCAGTTGATGAAGCAGATAAGATAAGATGCATTCACTATACACGCTATACACTCGAGGAGGGGGGCTCTGTTAGGACTGTGCACACATAGTGTTGTGTCTGCTAACACAGTTTTACTCTGTTATAAGAGAGGGGATTAAATCATATTCCTTTTTATGATTTTATGACTCAGAAACTATAAAATGAATGGGCTTCACTCAGGCAAATTTGCTGCACATTAGGAAAGGTTCAGAAATCACTTAGAAGAATGTGTGTGTGTTTGTTTGTGTGTAAAGCTGTGTGTATTTAGTGGTTTTAGTGTCTCTGTGTGTGTATGTGTGTGTGTGTGTGTGTGTGTGTGTGTGTGTGTGTGTATGTCCGAGTGTGTTTTTCTGTGTAGAGCTGTGTATATTCAGTGGTTTCAGTGTGTGTGTGTGTGTATGTGTGTGTGTCTTTGTGTGTGTGTTTAGGGATGTCATGCTATGCTTGTGCATGTTTGATTGTGCATGCTTTTCTAGTTTTGGATTTTCTTCTTCTTTGCTATCCAAATAAAAAAAGTAACCTTTTGTTTTCCAAGCTAAATTCTAATATGTAATATCAGTGTAAGATCATAATTTTTGCTCATTGTTTAGGGTTCAAATTAAAAAGGAGAATTATTGGCTTTTGATGTAATTTTTTCCGTGTGTTTAGAAGAACAGCATGGCCTGTCTGGTATGCCGAATTTTTCTTTTTGCTACTTAAATTGCAATGAATGAAAAAAGATGTGTACGTTCATATCAGTGGACTGTGTTGCAATTATTTATTTACAGTTATTAATGTAAAGCTGTATGAATAGTAGTTGAAAGGTGCAGCAGTATCGCGGGTCGGTGTCGTGGTGGGGCGTCTGTGGAAGTTGCCGCGTGTGCAGAGCGGATCGATTCCCCTGCTCACTCGACCAGGACTAACGGCAGCACATTACGCCAGCGCGCGCGTGTGCGTGTATGCGTGTGCTGCTTTCCCCCAATATGCCCTGACTGCCTGTCCAGCCCCAACACACATACGCACACACACACACACACACACACACACACACATACACATATGCTCAGTGTTTGTGTAGTAAACACACACTGATCACAAACACATACGCACACATCTCTCAGCTGCAGCTCACTGCCTCTTCACACAGTTAGCTCTGAAGTTAGAGATGATTGCAAGTCATGATAACCACACAATTAGATTATTATACAAAAGCTGGACGATATTGTATAATTGTATTCTTATATGTGTAAGTATTGAATGCACGACATGCTTTAATAAGCATGTAGAGGATTACTGACCCTTTTCTCTTTATAGAGAATGTAAAAAAACTGTTTATTTGAGGAGGTTTAGCAAAACTGAATAAAATCCACTTTACTATGCATACAAGAGTTTTAACATTTTAAAAGTCTTAAAAGTCA
>NC_064421.1:38132999-38187999 GCF_023375975.1 Astyanax mexicanus
GATGTGCATCATATGTGCATCAGATACTGTGCTGATATGTTCTGTAGCAGGGGCAGAGCAGGATTCTGGGAGATTGAGTCTTTCAGCAGAACATGAGTTTTTGAGTTTTATATCGAAGGTAAAGTGAATTCATTTCAACAACAAAGCAAATTTAAAGCTGTAAAAATAAACAAAACCAATTAGTTTTAGCATTGTAGCCTAGTAATGCTGTACTTGTATAACAGCTGTGATGTCAACACACATTTTTACTAAATACAAAAATCTTTATTGCTGTGTGACACCATAACTGATTCTTATGCATATATAGATAATATATGGTCCAGAACTGATTTAACAGGAAGTAACCATCTTGTTACTTTCCACAAAGGTTGTGGAAGGTTCCCCCAGGTTTTTAAAAATGTAAAACACGCTCAGAAAAATCCTGGATGAAAAAATGCCAAATATATAATTACACATAACCTTTGTGCAATGTACAATAACCGCCCCAAAAAAATAATTTTGTTCAAAACCTGGCCAATAGCTGAGCAAATTTATTTTTCATTAATTTTGCCACTTTTATTGACATCACATAAATTAAATAGCCTGCATGTTTTTTTGTCTTGCTTTTCAAAGAGAACTGCAGTTAAAATATATTCATCAAACACTGTAGTTTTTGAATATCCCAGTCAGTTTTTGGCATAAATTATTGATATTTATTTATTGTTCTGAACGTTAAAAGCCATAATCTGTAATTATAATATTGGATCTTCTGTGCGGCAGGTATAGGTTTTGAAGCAGTGGGGTTCTGATGTGCACGGCACCCCGCGGCTCTGCAATATGCAGAAACTTGGACAGAATACAGCAAAGCGTCACACCAGGGATATGCATGTTATGCACAGATTAACACATACAGACACACATTGTGCATACCACACTGTTTCACTAACAGCAGTGTGTATGGATTAGAAGCCAGTCTGTTGTGTGCATATATACACACACATGCAGGCGCGTAAAAGAATGCCAGTTGCACACATGCAAGAGCACAATGTTGTATGGATCTCAGATCAAGCACACATCAACATATACAGAATGACATACATACTAATGCCATTTACACACCTGAAAGTCCGGATCAGAGTCGGCACCAAGGGTTTATGTGTGTGTGATAGATTGTATTCTGTACATTTAGTCTGGTTCGTTTTGGTTTTACACTTCAGATTAGTGAGTGAGTGCACTAAACAATTTTACTACATCCTCTTATCATCTACCTGTGTGGAATTTCCCAGTACTTCACAAAAATCGATTTATATTTTGTTTTTATTTCGGTCAGTTGTTTTTCCTGTTTTTTCTCCTGCCAAAATCGGACTCCTTTCGATTGCAGGTGCAGAATAAGTGTAGCAGTTTTCTCTCAGATTCCTGTTATTTCTGTTTATAATTTAACAGGGATAATCTAAAGTTACAATAGATACAGGAATCACCAGTGTAATCTGTTTTACCCTTACTGCTGCATGCCAAGCAGAGACACATTTCGAAACGACGCCAGTCCTTTTCTTCTTTTATTGTTTAATGGATAAAGATTACCTGCTTTAAATAGCTTCCTGTGATTGGTTTGAAATTCCGAACCAGCTGCAAACAAACCTGATATGGTTCAGTAGATTGGAACTTATTGGTTGTACCAAATTTTAGTCCTTGGGCTGGTTCATGGTTAATAGAATTTCACACTTGCTTTTTACTTTTGGTTAAATTAAACTAGTTAGGTGTAAAAGCATCCTTATAGACACACACACACACACACACACACACCTTCTGGTTCAGCAGATGATTGGGTGACAGCAACATACCTGGTCCTGGACTTAGACAAATAAAACCCTTTACTGTAATAGACAAACACATGTATTTTCAGCACTCTCGCTCTCTCCTCATAACTCACACTGCAGGGGTCAGTCCTCCGGTCTGTATGCTCTATATCTATATGTTCTTAACCCGTGATCAGGATGTCTGCAGCAGCTGGAATGAACTGACTTCAGCCTGTTTCTCTCTGGAGATGTTATTTTATTTATATGATGAAATGGTAGGAAGGGGCTTGATTTGCCAGGGGAGCGTTTGTTACTGTAAATTTAGCAGCTTGTGTAATAAACTGGATTGCAGTAACGCAGATGGGGGAGCGAACGGCTTTTGGACGCGGCGTTGGGGTGAAGATTAGATTGCAGTTTATGGTGGTAGGGGATTATTAGGAGCTGATGTTGATAATGAAAAGCAGCTCTTTCTGAAGTGGCGGCTGGCATTCTCTTTGAACGGTGGGTTTGTATTTAAGACCGACTGCAGGTTAAAGCCAGTTTTAGACAGAGGACACTGGAGAAGTGGTGCAGGGGACTGACCAGGGGCAGGAACAGGTCAGCTGTTTGAGTGTGTATGTAAGAACTAAACGATATACTGAAAATGTACATCACAATATGTTCAGTATTGATATGAACAGTATAAAAGCCACAGAAAAACTGAACAAAAACAAGAAATCTACAAATTTTTCTAATACAAGTAAAGAGACCCGCAATGAACATAATTTTGTGACAGAGGAAGGACTCTCAATGTGTTTAAAAGAAAGGGCAGTAGATGATACAATATAGAATTAAAGAAGTTTCTGTATCTGTTTGCAACACCAAGAATAGCAAAGCATAGACAGCTTAAAGACCGTTTAAAGACCACTTTATCTGGTTTATCTGATTTTGCTATTTATAGGTATATGTTTGAGTAAAATGAACATTGTTGTTTTATTCTATAAACTACAGAAAACATTTCTCCCAAATATTGTCATTTAGAGCATTTATTTGCAGAAATTTTGAAATTACTAAACTAATTTCAGACTTCAAATAATGCAAAGAAAACACCTTTTAAGAGTTCAGAAATCAAAATTTGTTGGAATAACCCTGTTTTTTTCTTGCATCTTGGCATGTTCTCCTCCACCAGTCTTACACACTGCTTTATGCAATTCCTAGTGAAAAATGAATGGCTTGGGATCATCCATCTAGCTCCTGATTATGTTTCAGAGGTTTTCAATTTGGTAAAATCAAAGAAACCTATCATTTTTAAGTGGTCTTTTATTTTTCCCAGAGCTGTATATCACAGATACATCCTGTATCCATAGCAGTCGTGGTTTACAATATAAAAATAAAAAGAAATTATCAATGTTTTAAATACATTGATATTAGTATTAGTAGTGTACGAATAAGAACGACAACAACAATAATAATATTTGTTTATTACATGATTATATTTAAATTATTTGATCAGTTTACATATTAGTTAACATTCTGCTACTTTAACCTGCAGTGTTTTGATGTTTTCCTGGTGTAGTAGAGATTAGAGTAATAAGTGATTTAATGAAGTTGGGCAGTCGGTGGACGGTCTTATGCATGTGGAGTCACACTTTTATGCATTCTGAGCTGCATAAACTCTCAGCAGCCTCTCAGCGCAGTGCTGAGTTTAGTACAGGCGTATCAGTGATTGACTGTGTGTGTTGAGATTGGGGTAAAAGCTGTTGAAGGATGTGAGAATTGCTGCATTCATACGTTCATAATGAAAATGTGCCGTTAACATATGAGAGAGAGTGGATGGTGTTGAGGGGGGGTGTGAGGGGGTTAGGATGGGACAGATCTTCGCTCGGGGTTGGGGCCGGAGCTCGGTGAGCAGGAAGTGAGGCAGAATGGGTATTACAGAAGTAAACCCGATTATGGGCGGAATGTGAATTAGATTTGGTAACAGATGGTGGTTGGTGTTGAAAATTTAAGATGCTTTGCGGAGGGGTGGAGCGGCGGGGAGGGGAGGAGGACAGCTCGGTGCATCTTCAGCCGAGCGGGGGCTGGCGGTGCGGGGGCCGGGGGGAGTGATAGACGGCTATAACTCACAACAATCCCGCCTTGACAGCCAATTTCAAGATTCTGATCTGGTTAAAGACATGCTTTCCCTGCTTCACTCAGTGAAAACAACCGTCCTCCCCCTTTACCTTTTTCCCCACCTACTTTACACGCTTGTCATATTTCCTCGAATAAAATCCTCTTTAACCATCTGTTTAATAAATTGTGTTTTTAATCCCTGATTTTTTTCAGTTCCCTCCCTTTTTTTATTATTATATTTACGTGCAATTTCATTTCATTGAGACCATGGCTCATCCTCTCTTATCTGCCCCATGTTGAGTTGCCTTCAAATAGATGAAGGGTTTTTCTCGGGGAGGAAGCCGAGAGGAAGGAGATTTTAGGCATATTACTCTGTGAAAAATGCCGGAGCTTATTTACTGTTGCTCGGGCCTGTGTCCCGTCAGTGAGAAGTCGCTCGTGAAGCCGCCAAACTCATAATTGTATCCAACTTTTCGGCTCTCTGCTGTTTGACCTGTTGTTGGAATTGACTTTGCTTTTAGAACTTTTTTCAGGCCTTTCATGATTGATTATAGCAATAATTAAGTAACCTATGAGTTATTTTAATGATTAATCAAATAATTGAGAAATGTATAACTAAGGCGAAAACACTAAACACTAGGGCCAAATTCACAGATAAAAGATAAAAGTAGACTAAATCCTTGTGAAATGTAAAAATCTAATTTAATCCTGACAGAATCACTTCCAGTATGAGACACCCACTTAAGTGATATTGAAATTAAATAGTGTGTGTGTGGGTGTGTGTGTGTAGAGTGTAGAGGGTGGGTTCAGCACAGGTTTTTGTGTGTGTGTTTGTGTAAGGAGTGGAAACTGATGAAACTGAAACTTCACGTGAAGCACTATTCTTTAGCACATAAGTGTTAGTTTAGGACCGTGATCTTTTAGTCAAAGGTCAGATATAGATAACATTAAAAAGTGAATACCTGAAATAAACATTGTACTTTAACTGCTGTGTGAATATAATGTAACAATTGCTAATCAATCTTTTTGAGCAATGAAGTTTATTATTAAATACTTGGGTAGAGGGAAAAGGTGAGTGACAGAAAAACCTGTGTGTGTGCGTATGTGTGTGTACGTGTGTGTGTGTTCGTGTGTGTTAATGTGCTATGTGGAGAGGGGCATCTCACCTGATAAAGCTAACACATCTCAGCAGCGCACTTATCTCATCAGCCTGCACAGGAAAATGACCTAAATCATCAAGATTTTCATCTGTGAGGGTGCCAGAACACACACACACACACACACACACAGCCTCTTATCAGCTTTGGATCATCCCAACCCTGCAGTGTTCTCAGTGTGTGTGTGTGTGTGTGTGTGTTAATGAGAGGAAACTCTGGGTTCTGCACCAAACCCACTGTGTGCTGTACCTCTTCATTAAACACAGTCACTTCAACACTTCTATACATTTATATAGAAAGAAATCGATGAATTGAGTAACTATTTAAATATCGTGATATAATTTTTTTTAAAAACCAACCACCCCAAGTACTCGTTCTACCAGGACTGCAGCCTAGGCTTTGGACCTCCGCTGGTGTATTTTTGCTTTGTAAAGAGCCACTGTGCTTCTAAAGACATTTATTACACAGCCAGCCATCGGCTCGTCTCTTTCCCTCGCTCGCGCTGAGACGCTTTTATGGGTGCTCGCCCCGTCCTACAAATGTGGTTTTGCCATTATCACATTGATTGCATGTAATCAGAGGTGTTATTTTGCAGCCAGTCATCGACAATGAAGTGAATTACTACTTTCCAACCCAGTAATGTTATAACAATTGATCTCCCTGCACGGCAGCTAAAAACAGCACAGGGCTTTCTGTGTGTGTGTGTTTCAGATGCTAAAATAACTGTAATCAGACACCTTGGCGCTGATCTTCTGCCTGAATTCATATGCCTTCTTTATCACACCTAATTCATTCTTAATGCACGCTAAATTTATAAATATAATGATATAATATTCTGTCACACTCGCTTACATGATTATGTAGTATGTATATGTGTGTCCCTGAATTTCTTAATAATTAAACTTTTATAAACGAGCTTTGAGACTTTTTGCAGATAGAACTGTTATGATAGCTAACTGTGTGGGCGATTGACACTATTGTTCCAGAATAAGTTGCAATTTTTAATTTTTAAGAATATTCCAATATTAAAATTTAAACATTAGCAATGTTGACATATCCTAAATATAAAATATATATATAAATAAAATTAAAACTCATTGACATTATAGGGCTCTCCTCGCTAATTCAAACTGGGCAGTTGAATGCCCTTCAAATGCCCAGGCAATGATTAAATGTGGAATGCGTTACTATTTGTTATGTAAATACGAGGACTGGAAATCACAGGGCATATAGGGTTTACCACAGAATATTGTTTTTGTAAACTGGTGCTAGGGGATGGCGGTGCTGGTGATTCACTTGTCTAAAATAGCAGAACGCTACATCCAAACACATGAGATGAAGTTTAGTTTAAAAAAAAAAAATACCTTTCCTCCACATGTCTTTCCCATGACGATGTTGTATACGCTATCAAGTTGCTTGATAATTAGCGTCTCTCCAATGAAAAAATTATGTTGCCGTAGCTGAAGTTGATAGATGGTGTAGTAACATATTTAGCCAACAGGTGCCACTATTCAGCCTCATCATGATTCAGCGATTTGTTTCTGTATATGCACGCGCGGGAGGCATTTGTTGTCAATCCAGCCGCTCTACCTATAAAGTACTGTGAGAAACATTGCCATCCCACAATACGTATTATCGTTACAAATTAACAATCAGTCAACACTGCAATTTGGAGTCGAATTTTTTTTTTTTATTGACATTTTCGATTATAGCGGTTAATCGCTTCAGCCCTACTGTAAAGCTGTTATGCACCCTGCATCATGAAAAACCCTCGCTGTGTCCTCCCAGCAGTTTTCCAGGAGTTGGCTTATGTCAGAGTGTAGCCTTTATCTTCCCGTAATCAGACAGCCTGGATTCTGATGGAAGGAGGAGAGAAAGAGAGAGAGAGAGAGAGAGAGAGAGAGAGAGACTCTCACTGGCTGCACCTTAATGCAATGATTGCACGTTTGGGCTCTGTAGTTGTCAAAGCACTGAATCAGTCAAACAATCTAATGACACCTTGTCATTGCCAAGTGGCCTGTGTTTCCCAAAATTGTTTTCCTGTTGATTTGCTATGCCTCGCCTCAGCGAGAGGGAGAGAGAGGCAAAGAGAGAGAGAGAGAGAGAGAGAGACAAAGGGAACAAAAAGAAAACAATAATCTTTTTGGTCTCCATTCCCTCAGAGATTTAACCTTTAAGAAAAAGGGGGAGCAAATAGATGCTGCAAATATTTGATGTTAGCAGGAGCCATGTACTGCATGGCCTTTGTACTGGGAGTGTTTTTCTACATCAGAGGGAAGTGACATATCATATTACACATCATAATATTAATAAAAATGTTAGAATAATAATAATAATAATAAAAAATCCATATGGTGATAATAGAGATATTAGGTATGATATTTTGTATTTGTTTAGCTGTTAACTGTGGAACTTAAAGGGTATTTTGCAGTTCATATACATGCAATAAATATTCTGTACTTTTTACTATGGTATTTAATTATTTTACACACAGCACCTTACAATAGAGATACAATAATTACAGTAATAATTATGGTACAGAATGTCTCAGCAAAGTATTAACGGAAACAAGTTAAGGTTTAGTAAACATTTTGAATTAATTAAGAGGATTTGCAACATTCTGAAGCATTAAAGCAATGCTAAAGTAATGTTTAATAATGTTTTACACTCAGTCAGTTAATAATTAGTTAAGGCATTACTTAACTTTTTAACAATGTTTACTACTGTCTTGAGTGATGTTATTTGATGTCTCCTCTTATTGTAAAGTGTTACCCATTATTTACTATGTAACGTTTTATATTAAGTAATGTAAGTTGGTAAGTTACTGATGTTTATAAAATAGATACAAGTTTTTTTTTCTGTTGAATGTTTTAAAGCTGTTTTAATGTTTCATTTGTTGCAGTACTGTATTTTTTAATTAATCAAATATTTTTCATTTTCATTTGTCATTATCATAAAATACCCTGAAATATTTTGATATTATTTTAGGGCCATATTGGCCATCTCTATTCTACATACAGACAAGTGACAGTTATTATTATCGTTGTTATTCACATAAAAACTAATAAGTGCTCATAAATACTAACTGATTAGTATCTGGTTCCCCCTCCCCCTCAAAACCTCTCCCCCTCTTTTACATATAATATAATTGGAGGTGACATTTGCAGCAGTGCACAGACATATGCTAACATTTCCACATTCCCAGCATTCAGAGATCTCCAGCACATCCCACATCTACTAACTGACTGTGCTGCATTCAGCTCAGCTCAGCAGAGATATTTATTCCTCTCATATCTACAGTGTGTATTTTATGGTTTCATACACTAGTACTTGATGATGTAGCTTAATACACTGAGAACAAATTTAACAGCCAACCATTTTTAACACGGGATAACAATAAAGCCGTAACAATACAGAACAGCTGATTACTTTCATCCATTTTTAGAAAACCTCGTCTCCCCGCAGTACCGTTGCCGGGCTTTTTGTGCCCTCCACTTGACAATGATTATTTCCATTCATAAGCTTAAACTAAATTTTAGTGCTTTTCTCCATTAAAAAAAAACTTCTTTTGTTAATGGCACACCACGGAATTGAAGCCGGCGCCAGGCATCGCTGAAAAACAGATAAAATCATTACCTCTCAAATAGTCTCTTCTCTGGCAGAAAGGCCTTTCTTTTCTTCTAAAATATAGTCTTTAGAATTCCATTTCTCTTAGAGCTAATGTGAATTTTACTGCCTCTAATTTTAGATTCAAGTGCGGCCTAGAATAAAAATCCCTCGTCTGACAATTGAATTTATAGATAGTTGTGAATATTGCCGGCTCGGAGTAATGGAGTCATAGAATTTCAAAGAGCGGGAAGGAGGGAGGGAGGGAAGAAGAGAGACAGAGAGAGGGAGAGAGAGAGACATGGAGAAAGAGGGATGGAGGAAAAGAGAGTTTTGAGTTGTGATTAGGGATGTAAAAAAGTATCAATATCTTATCAGGATATTTTGTTTTGCAACGCTGTATTAGTTTTATTATTATTAGTTTGCATGTGAATATTGATGCAACACAGTGGAGTGATTCATTAAGTGTTTTGTTTAAGCCCCTCCCACTAAATAGCATTGTTGTGCTCTGTTGTTAAATCCTATAATAAGTAAACTTTTAAACTATTTTCTAAAAATGATGGCATGTATTTATGCTATGAAAGTTTTTTTTTTATTTACTATATTTTGATATGTTGAATTGTAACTCCTGTATTGTTATATGTCAGTTAATGCCAAAACACAGCCCTATTAAAGACCAGGTTAAATGACTCCTGTAAAGACTCTTGAGGCAGTTACAAATTGTTATAAATTAGGAAGTGTTACACTGTTCCTACACTTTTTTTTCCCTCTTATCCTTTTTCCTCTGGCTCTGCAGGATTAACATTACCTTTCCCCTGCCACACAAACCAGTTTGGCCCTGATACCATAAACAAAAGGAGAGATGATGTTTACAGTGTAAATTTGGAGTCAGGGCAATGGTTCTGTGTTGTTGCTAATTTTTATCTGGCTTACACAAGGACATGTTACCGGAATATTCTAGAGTGGAGAGCGCTACTCCTGTTAATAAGTGTGTGTGTGTGTGTGTATGTTCTGGGGGGAGGTGCCAATAGAAATGTAAGAGTAGCTTTTCCATAATCGATTGCCTTACAAAGCAATGCAACCTACCAGCTGACTTGAATCAGCAGATGCAGGACAGAGTTCTCATACCAAAAGCTTTAAATGTAATACTATTTAGAAAATACATTAAATTGCTATGTTGTATTAATAGTATTTATATTAGTTATATTAATTAAGTACAGATTAGAAAGAAAGGCAGTGGTTTGTAGTGTGGTTTTCTTGTGCACTAGAAATACAAAACAATATTGTGCATTGTAGGGTTGCACAATACTAGGAAAAACAATATTGAGACATTTTGTTGTTCTGAGGTACATGTTATAATATTAAACAATACATATTTGATATTTAAACATGTTGTGATTTTAGGAATGTATTTTAAACTTAAACTAAATACTGTCATCCTCATCTATGAAGACTTTTTCTCCCTATACTTACACTAATTTGTTTGTAGGATGTTGTCAGTTCAGCCAAATGCCTATTCAAAAGTTGTGCTGAATTCTGTTTCTCTGCCAGCATCTTCTCAGAATGAGTGTAACAGATTCTGCCTGGATTCCTTTTATTTCTTTTTGTAAATAAGGATGAATCTACAGTTACAGTAGATACAGGAACCACCAGCGTAATCTGTTGTACCCACACTACAGCATGATGCACCTGTATGCCAAGAGGAGTCGGATTTCAGCACAACACTGTTTCTTTTTCTTCTTCTATTGTTTAATGGACAGCTTTGTGTAGTTGGTCACAAAGTCCATGTTGAGAAGTGTTTTCCTTTGGTGTGGACCACCAGAGTTCACTGCACCTTAATAGCAGCCAGAAGCAAAACATTTCTTTCAAACCAATAAACTGCAAACCTGTATGTATATCTATAGTACATCTCTTTATAATGTATTAAACTAGTTACTGAGTAATTATCAGCACTTTGTGAATGATATGCTTTGAGATTAATCTTTGAATAATATGCCTGCAGTTTAACATTATTTAAAAAGTGGATTTGACATTTATACTCTTTTATACTCACCTGTTTAAATGATGAAGAGCTTACTCTATCTCTCCCACTTTCCTTTCCTCTCTCTCTTTCTCCCTCCCTCTCTGTCTCTCTCTGCCTGTCTGTCGCTCCCCCACTACTTTATAGGCCTTAGAAGAATCCACCTTTTACAAGCCGACTGGCTTTTTAGAACCCTCATTTAGAAGCGAGCTTCCTTAATTAAAAAGACCTTTGTGTGGTCCTGCAGCCTGCCTGTTTTATTTGTCCTCCTTCCTCTCCTGTGTTAAAACTCGCTCCTCTGCCCCGTCCGTGTAAATCTTCAACGAGTTCCTTTTTTGTCTATATAACGCCATTGTCCCATCGCTGATGTCTCGGGTTAGAGCACTTTGACTGGCACTCCAAGGCAGTCGAGTGTAAATAGACGGAGATCAAGCCTGTGCGTACACTTGTGGTTTGTGTGTGTGTGTGTGTGTGTGTGTGGGTACTGTCATGCAGGGTTACTGAAATCACAACAACCGCAGTCCACAGGGATCTTCAGCAATAAACAGTCGCATTGTGGTAAAAGTAGATCTTCATTCGCTGCCAAATTAGTCAGGCCTAGCCAAGTCGTCCCTGAAACCTCCACCCCTGGTCCTTAAGCAGCCAGATTGCGGGTCCTTTGGATAGTTGTCAGAGGGGGATTGCTAATCCACTCTTCCAGGCCTTGCAGCCTCCTTTAAGACAGAAGAGAGATATCTATTAATTACAGCACTCATTAATAGGCCAGTCTCCCAGGACTGAGTGTGCCTGTGTGAGGGTTGAAGGCAGGAGAGGAAGGGGGGCTCCACTAAATGGGTTTGGCAGTATTGAGCGGTGGAGAGAGCAGGGGGAAGGGGGCGTGTTATGGAATGGTCTGCTCTTTTGTTAGCTTTTAGGTGCCTTTGCTTTTAAGTGTGTGTCTGTAATTGTGTGAATTTTGTTCATTTCACTGCCTTTCAGTGTCTTTCTCCCCTGTCTGTCTACATGTGTGCATGTAACACACAAACAAACACACACACACACACACATATATATATATATATCCGTGTTGACTGGCTGTGGGTGAGGATGATGAAGCTGCAGATCCGCTCCACACTGATTACATTCATGTAGAACAAGTTGATATTGACTGCGGCATGAGTGATGGCGGCCGGCTCCAGGCAGCGTCCCTCTCGGCTCGGCAGCTCTGCGCCTGGCTATTTCTACAGGCTACACCAGGAGATCATCTGTCAAGCTGCATTTTGATCACTGAGCCCCACCTCTTTATTTACTTTTTCATCAGGAGGTGATATCGATATAGCTATAGCCACATAGTAGAGGATCCGTTTTGGCATTTTGTGTACATTTCGGCACATGATTGTTTACTGATACTGTGCTTGTTTAAATTCATTCTAGAAAGTTTAGTACATGAAGCATATGAAGAATTCTTATCCAGCCAGTGTATTATTCACATAAATGAAAACTTGGGATCCATGGAGATCACATATTCAGAGCTAGAAGGCCTGTATACTTTTATACAGTAACTTTTTAGCTTGAAGGTAAAACAACACTTGTAAGTTACAGGAGATCTGTAAAACCCCATGCTACAAAGTCAAAGCTAAAAGAGCCCATTCAAAAAAACATAAAAGTCTAATTTCCAACTTTGCTATCCTCATACAATTGTTATACTCTACTAATACTTACAAAACTCAGATTCTAATAGATCTAATTTACATTTACATTTATCTGATCTGATTTAGAGACTTATAAGGTTATCCAAATTACAGAGATGGGCAAATGTAGTGTTAGGAGTCTTGCCTAAGGACTATTGGCACTCAGTCACTCAGACTAGGAATTGAACCTCAGTCTTACACATGATGTGGTAGCACCACTGACTGTGGTGTTATCCGTTGCACCACACCAACCTTGTTTCTGTAGTAGTCTAATCCATATACTTTAAAATAAAACTAAACTAATACAGAATTTCCCAACCATTTGCACAAATTAAGCTTCTTTCTGAAGCTGTGTTCCAGCCAACAGGCCACTTGTACCAAGTAAGCAATATTTAAAATAATACACAAGATGCCATAAAAAAAGCTTCATTGTGCAAATCATTTATACAGTTAATTCACTTCCTAATAAATTATTTTAAAGAACTCCCTATTTAACAGCAGTTGAGGTGTAGCTGAGGGCCTATGTGGATTATGTAATATAACCTAATTTCTGCTTTCAGGTTTCCTCCTCTTCCTCAAAAACGTGGCAATACTTACAATAATCGTAGTGCTGAGTTGTTCTCTCTACATTTCTGTTTGTACAATTCGTCTTGTGGAATGCTAACGTTTTTTTTTTTTTGTGCTGGTGTCACCACTCCAGCTCCTCTCCTCAGTGGCATGTAGATTTAGAATCACTCAGACGCTTTAGTGGGGCCCAGGGGAGCCCGTCGCTTTGCTTTTTACGCGCCTCTCCTCTTATGTTTCCTCCCGGAGAAGTCATTAACACTGGGGAAAAATGGGAGCGGGGTTCTGAATTCGCAGTCGGCAGGCTTTATGTTAGCTGCTGAGTGCTCTCTCTTTTCGCAGGTTTTGAAAGAGAGCGGCAGAGTGAGAGAGAGAGGGATACGTACGCTGGAAGGTTTGCTTGAGCATTGTGTGTCAGAGCCTGGGGCTTTCGCTGCCTTTGTTTGTCTCTGCCAGTCTGTCTGTGACAGCAAGATGGCTTGCCTTGTAGCCTGGCCCAAAAACATGATAGAACACAAAGACTGCATGTTATTGTCTGTCGCTTCCTTTTGCGCTCTGACAGCTGAGATAATGACGTGCGCTGTTGTTTTTTTTTCTCTTCTTTGTTTTGTGTCTCAAACAGGCTGCTTTGCAGAATGTCCAGCAAAGAACGCCACATTGAGTCCAACTGCCCCTCCTACATTAAGACGGAACCCTCCAGCCCTGCCTCACTGACGGACAGCGTAAACCACCACAGCCCCGGCGGCTCTTCGGACGCCAGCGGCAGCTACAGCTCCGCCATGAACGGCCACCAGAACGGCCTGGACTCGCCGACCCTGTACGGACCGGCCGGAGCGCTGGGCCCCAATGGCGCCAGTGCCAAGCGCTACGAGGACTGCTCCAGCACTATTGGCGAGGACTCGCAGATCAAGTGCGAGTACATGCTGAACTCCATGCCCAAGCGCCTGTGCCTGGTTTGCGGCGACATCGCCTCGGGCTACCACTACGGTGTGGCCTCCTGTGAGGCCTGCAAGGCCTTCTTCAAGAGGACCATTCAAGGTTGGCTTTTACCCTGCCTCAGTCACACAAGTGGAAAAAATAGAGCATTGTGTTAAACCTATTAGATATTTGGGTCCTTTAAGACTTTAAGAGTTTGACATCATACTTGCCTTAGAGCAGAAAATGTACAGTGTTTATTAGTTTAAATGTATCATATTTAGAACTGAGATGAATTAGAGGTATTATCAGAGCGAGACAATTTTGAATGTTCTTCTTTAATAAACACAGGACACATAACCCTTTATAAACACATCACTTCACATATCATACAATACAAAAAAACAGTACAGTAGAATGTTTCATTTGTTAAATAATGACATCGCTACAGAGTATACAGGCCTCTAAGAACATAACACGATGAAAAACATAAGTGGATGAACAAATGGGTCAGATATTGTCTTTGGCTCAAGCATTCGCCAGGCCCTCCGATGCTGGGAATTTGACATATTGGTATGTTTCATCCCATTAGCCAATGAAACTCTTGGTAATTTCCAAACCTGCCTCATCCAGCTGGGTGTTTATTGACTTCCAGGCTGACTGGTTTTGGATGGGGGAGGAATGGGGGCATCAGGAGCTAGAGCTAGGTTTGAGATGGGAGGGGGGCAATGGCATGGCCACTGTGGCCACTCTGAGCCTCTGGCAGCTGGTATAGAGGTGGCACCCCTCCAATGCCACCTGACAACCTGCATCTATCACTTCCCAATTGAGCCGCTCAGAGGTGTGTGCGAGACAGTGGGCCACCGTGAATATCAGCCTGTAGAGATGCTTCCTGCCTATGAAGGCTTCACTTAGTTCCCTCTTCCCCCCATACAGCACCTGGAGAAACGGTGGCGTAAGGTCAGTCCAAGGCCACAGTTTGGACAAGAGTCGGTAATGAACTCCACTGGCGTTTGACTCAGATTGATGAGTGATGGGAGTGAGGGGTGTGGTATGAAGACGAGGCAGGGCGCCCGGGATATATGCTTCCAAACATGTTCGACATGGCCTGAGTGATAGACAATAGACACTCTACTAATTGACTGCCAATGTATTTAAATCACGCTGCTCCTGTCGGTTCTGGCGATTCTCAGGCCCAAGCGCAAAACACATACCCACAGGCACACACACATACATACACACATAGAGGAAGCCTGCCTGCAGTGTTGATATCCAAGACACAGCTCTTAGGACATTGGCATGCAGCAGAAGAGGGAAAGCAGCCTGTACGCCATATTGGTGAGGATTTTTCCCCACTTTAAACATCCCCCCACTAGTTAAGACAACTCAACTATTCTGTCCTCGTAAGTCCTCCAGCTCCTACACATGCATCTTCATTTGACACACACACTCTCGCAATCTCTACACACACACACACATGATCTGCCCAATCCAAGGACCCTAATGGGACCTGGTGATTACCTGACTAATGAGTATTGGACCTTAGTCTAATGGACATGCATACTTTAAATACTGTTTCCTGTTGAATTAGCAGTCTTGAGCATTCAGCCCCCCTGCTCGCACTGCTAATCTGCTTTTTAATGAGGAAACATCAGTTCACAGAAGAGAAGTCAATACAAATCAGTGTTTACAAAGTCTGATTAACTCTGAAATATTTCATCAGTGAGAAGGTCCCAGACGGGACCTATGTTAATTGTGTGTGTGTGTGTGTGTGTGTGCTTGTGTTTGAGAGAGGAAGATTGCAGCAGCAAGAATGTAATGTGCTATATGCACCACCATTACTTCACCTCTAAAGTACACATATAGTTTAAAGACAATTGTTTTTTTATTATGCGAAATTAAATACTTTATATGTAAACTAATTTATTTAAAATTATCTGAAATTCACTGTAATAGAGAACTGCTGGTAGGATTGTGTATTGGCAAGTATCTGACGTTACGTAATCCGTATCACCATATAGGGCTTGCGATTTAATATATTGCAATATATTGCTATTCTGCAAGCAAGGTGATATATATCTATATATATCACATTTTTTATAGTATGAAAACATAGAATCATATGCACAAATGTACATACGTTTGCTAGAAAAAATATATCAACTCTAGAAAATAGGCAGTATAAATCTACAAATTCTAAGATTTAATAAGAGTTTAACTGATCCCCAGTTTTTTTTTTTACATCATGGTAATACGTGACTAATGATAATGATAATGCACATAAGTAATAATACTGCACATTATGATGTTTAGTAGACTGTGCTACGTATAGAGAATGGGGATTTTGTACATAGGCAGCCTGTAAAGCGTTATTATGCTTAATCCTATATGTTTAGATTTTAATGTTTCAACTACACTTGACCAGTATCAATTTATTTTCTTCATTTGTCTGATATTTTCTCCGACACAACAGCAGAAAGCCTGTCGTTCTGTACATCTTAATTTCAGACCCTGAACAAATGCAGCTAATGCAGTATTCATGTGACCCTGAAGACCTTGATGAACTGGATTATGTGTTTTAGATCAGGGTTGGTGGGATAGCTCTTCTGGAGGCAGGGTTGAAGTGTTCTGCACTAGACTGTGAGAATGTTCCTGCAGTCTTTAGCGGTCATTAAACACTCTCCTCTTCTTTTTCCTCTACATGCCTGGCCACAGGGAACATCGAGTACAGTTGTCCCGCCACCAACGAATGTGAGATCACCAAGCGCCGACGGAAGTCCTGCCAAGCCTGCCGCTTCATGAAGTGTCTCACCGTTGGCATGATGCGAGAAGGTGAGAGGAGAGCTTGTGAGAGAGAGCGTGAGTGAGAGTGAATGTGTGTGAAAAACGTTCAGTTTAGCTCTGTTGTTTTCCTTTGGAGCTTAAAGGTAAGAAAAGGCTTTATTCAGCGGGGATGAGGAAGGCCATGGAGAAAATAAAAAAGCAAAAAACTAAAGTGGAGCAGGTCTAGGAGTCAAGGTTGAAAGTGAGGAGCCTCCCAGCGCCATGCCCTCAGGTCACTCTCTGTCAGCCGCATGGCAGCTTTGGCCTCAGCCCCTTCGGCCCACTCTTAACTAACAAGCGTGCTTCTTATTTAGAGAGCCAGCCTCCGAGGCATGTTCTCAGAGCTCTGCCGAGCGGACAAGCAGGTATGTGGAAGCGGACGGTCTCCTGTGGAAATGCCTCGGCCGGTGCTTTTCCAGAAAACACACACGCTCTGACATTGGGAGTTTGTGCTCTCACCTATGTGCTAAAAAAGTCTCCGCTGATACCTCACACTGCACACTCTACACACTCCTAATAATACAGAAACCTGAAAGGGAAAGGGTGGTTTATTTATTTATTTATATATTTATTTTGGAGCAGCGGCCTAGAAGAAGGAAACAAAAACATAGTTCTTTTATGTAGGGATGCATCAAATATTAAGCAACCAAACTTATTCAGCTTACTCTTTTTCACATAAAAGAGGCAAGCTGTACAGGACAAGCACAGTAATTTTAGCTGGGGTAGCTAGCTTAGCTTTAGAATGTGTAAATTTATGAGTAAAATGACAATTTGTATCTAAGTTAATTGTTAATATTGCACTGCAAATTGCAAATATGACTAAAATTTACAAACTGCTGAGGTAAATGTGAGACTAGATTAATACTACTAAATAAGGATTACAATACAACTGAAGTAAATGTCTTATTAGTCTAGCACTGTCAGGTTGAATGTATTCAATTATAGTTTTGTAATTGCTTTTTCTTTTTAAAAATAATCCTTTTTTTAAAAGGATGCATCTCTATATTCAGGTCAATGCAAGAACCCTTTCTGGCAGCTTTATTTTTTAGCCTGTATATAAAAGCAGAAAACTACCGACATTCCACTCTTTCCTCTCTTGTTCTTTCCCTCGTTTTCATTGGAGTGGACAGAGAGTGTTCTGTCCGCTTCCGAACGTATTTCCGTCATGCGCGCTGTGAAGGAAGATGAGAAAGATTGTGAGGGGAAGGCTCTGTTTCTGTCACTCACGACATAGGACCTGTTTGAAACGCTCAGGTGCGTGTGTGTGTGGAGGTGCTGACAGACCTCATAGTCTCAGTGTAGAGCCACAGGCGAGGCGAAAGTGTGTGTGTGTGTGCATGCAGACATGCTTTCCCTTTAAGTTATGATCAGGTAGACTGCTCCTTATTCAGGGAGCTACACATATACGCACATGCTAACACACACTCACACAGGCCTGCAGCTAGCTCGCCTCACATAGACCTTAGCGGTCAGCTCACATTATATACCAAAACAACACAGCTAGGGAGTAGCAGCTGGCGGAAACACCCCACAGGTTCACATTTGCGTCTGTGTGTGTGTGTGTGTGTGTGTGTGTGTGTGTGTGTGTGTGTGTGTGTTTTTTCAGACCTGTGTGTACGGTGGCTGGTATATATTATATGTTATATACTGTGTGTGTGTATGTGTATGTACATATGTATATACATTTTCACATCCTCACTTGCACGAGCACACACACACACATACACACTCCCAGCATTCCCATTCAGTTCTACTCTTGCTCCACACAGGCCGATTTGCCTATGCGACTGGTGCCGGTGACAGGTAGGTAATTGATACGTAGGGGCCTGTTTTCAGAAGGCTCTGAAGGATGTAGCTGCATGTTTGATATGGCACCTTCCCCCATGAGCACGCAGACAAATAGCAGCCTTTTGTTCTCGCTCCTAGCCACCCATACACACATATATCAAAATGGCACCCTATGGCATGGCCATTTGTTGTAAAGTGCTTGAATTTAATACTGAGGTCTCCCTCTACATATGAATAAGGGTCATTTGGAAAATTGATTCATCAATTTTTCGTATTTTACTTCTTTCCCCCCCGAAACCACAATCTCATCATGTGAAAGAAAGGGACAGTGACACAAAAAGCGTGCTTGAACCTCGTAGCGGTTGATTTAAACATTTGTATTGCTTTTTTTTATATAGTAGCAGGCTTTATTTGTAGTCCTTTTTGATATCTTTTCTACAGCTAAAATTGTTTTTTTCATTATGTAAGCTTGGTTACCTGGTATCTTATAGCCCTTAAGGTGTTTTAACTTAGAACTGTCATCTCGAGACTTCACAAGTACGCATAGCAGACTCTAATTGTGGCTGGCTGACCCTGGTGAGGTGTGGTATAAGTCGTTGTGTCAGTGGCTGTTGCAGGCTGAGAGTTGGGTGGTTGGAGGTGGTTGTGGGGGAGGTCGGGGCCTTAGCCTAGCCATGGCCAGCAGCTTGCTGTAGGGGAAGATGTGTCTGAAATTAGCCCTGTCACCCCAGGGAAAGACGTGGGGGTGGGGAAGGGATCAGTAATCCAGATCAAACAGGATCCCTCACACACACACACACACACACACAGTTGTGATGAAATCCCTTCTCTTACCGGGCCAAACCCCACAGGGCTTCCCAAATCACCCAACCCACACTTTTCTAGTTGGCACAGATAAAACTCAACACCGTTGTATACACAAACACACACACATACACACACACACACAGACATGCAAACTCATAAATATGCCCACAGAGACCACTGCTCCAAACTCACTTTAGGCTCGACACATATTCACCAAGTTACCGAGCACCAGCACACACAAGCACCCCTACACTCCGACACAAGCACACATACCCCCACACACACTTTCCAGCTACAAGGAAATTGCTGCCTCCGACTACCTCTCTGTCTGACCCTGGGGGCTAGCCACCTGCCGCGCGGCTACCTCCAGTCACCCAGCTGTAAAATTACATCCACGGGAGTACAGACAGACCGAGACATGCCCGAGAGCTTCACGAAGAGCCACTGCTAACCTAGAGCTAAATGCTAAATGCTAAAGCAACCACAGACACTGAGACACAGTGTTCAGATGAGGGTGGTTCTCAGGAGTTGATTGTGGCTGTGTTGGAGAGTCATCAGAGCACTACGTCTTATTAGACAAGACACAACTTAATGGTGGTAACTATAGTAGAAATGTGCACACACACACTTGCACATATGTGCACATATTCATATATTTATATATAAATATATATTATTTTAAGACCCAGAAAAACTTATTCAGCTGTATGTTTGTATCAAAACCAAAAGTATAACAAAATGTATTAAGCCCTGTTAAATAAAAGCTGTGGATTAAAAGGGACAAATTGATTATTAGCAACAGGCACAATGTTTCTGCAAAATATTAATCACTTTCCCTTCTTTTTGCGATTAAAATATGAAATCTACAATGGCTGTCATTTTAAAAAGAAAGTCCCTGTGCTCTGTTAGGTACATGAGGGCTCACTGGAAAGAGATTTAAGCATATATAAACGGTGCTTGACCTACAGGACCCGCGCTTATGCCCACTACACAATGCACAAAAATGAATAGCCAGGTCTCAGGAGTGCTCACTGTATATTCAACACAAATACAGTACACATTGTCCGAGAGACTGACATAAATTGAGGGCAAAAGCTTGTATCTGCTCACACAGCACCGCACCGCACAGCGCAACACAGCACCTCTCCCCAGGTGTGTAGGGCTGAGTAGAATGATCTCTCTCTGGAATAGGTGTGCAGGAATGGTTGCGACGATGATGATCATGCAGGACACTCATCCTTCATGTCTGCACCCACAGATGGATGCGCTCCTCCAGAGAAAGCTTAATGTGTATCTTACATCTTTCTCTCTCTTTCGCTCCTTCTCTCTCTTTCTGAATAATGTTCCTCACCTTGCAACTGGCACTGCACTGCTCTACATAATGTTGTTTTGGCTACTTACGCACATCGACCACATACAAGCCACCATGCCATTACTGAAACACACTCGCCTCTTTCTCTCTGAACCTTCTACCATTCATTTGTCACTTCCTCTGGGAATAGTAAAACACTGCATTCTTCATGATATAAAACAGACATTAGCTCCCATCCTCCCTGGGCCTCCCCATCCCTTCGTTTCTGTCTGTTGCATGTGTACACATTTCCACATTCCCAGCAGGGACAGGGAAAGAGCTGAGGCTTGGTCTGGCAGTGATGGGATGCTCCTTCCGAATATGTAACACCTAATTCCTGAAGTAGGCAATTAGACTACTCCAATTATTTGGCCGTGTTATAGCGAGCGCCGTTCCTAACGAAGGCTTCGGTTTGGGATTCTGACAGCATGGGCTCTCTCTGCAAGACCGTCTCTCTGGGGAGGGAAGCCGCTGTGGAAGCAAAGCAGCCAGACCTGCCTTTACATATGAGTGGGGCTGAGGCTCTCTCTCTCTTACACACAAACACACACCAACAAATATTCTCACAGATCTTCTTTATGAAGAAAAAAAATCTGTGATTTTAGTATTTTCAACTGTACTCTAACACACTAGATCTAGAACAGGGGACACCAACATTTTAGTGATTTGCCTGCTCTAATACACCTGACCCAACTAATTAGCTAACTAGATCATCCCTATTTGAATTAGGTGTGTTAGGGGGCTCAGGGTAGTCCACTGCCACTATAACCCAAGTATCGCCAGTTTAAATCCCAGGTCATGCTGCCCACAATCAGCAGTCAGAGTCTGAGTGATCACAATTGGCCATGCTCTCACTGAGTGGGTAGGTGGCGCTCTCTCCACCCACGGTGATGTCAGGTGTGTCTGTTTGTTGATGTATCAGAGCTGGGGATCCTGTGCTTTCCTCCAAGCTCACTTTGTACCCAGTGAGGTTGCATCAGCTTCAGTTGGAAGAGAGGCAATGGTTAGAGATAGGGGGAGTCCTAATGAGTGGGTTGGGTAATTGGTCTTCCAAATTGGGTATAAAATCACTTTTTTGACTACAGTCCAAAAAATATAATAATTGACATGGCATATTCTGATGTAACTAAAGTTACTGAGAATCTATAGTGCCTCAAGTCATGATACACACTCCCAGACGTAAGAACCCCTGTTCTATTTTTATTTGTTTTGATATCTTTTTTTCCAGAATATCACTCAAGCAGAGTGGTTTGCACCACTGAAAACAGTTTGACAGGAGAAAGACAGCTCAGTCAGTTGGGTTAAGATTAAGACACTGTTTAGAATTTTTTTCTCCTCAACCTTTTATTACTTTACATCTCTCTGTGGTACAAAGCGGTTAGCTCTAATGGTGATGACTTCGAGCTGTCAGACTTAAGTCATCCCAAGTGTCTTTCGGAGGGAAGTAGCGCGTGAGGCTGGAGAGAAAGAGACAGAGAGACGGACTGTCTCGTCAGGAGTCCCATGGAGTGCATCTGTCTCACCTCCTCCCCTCTTCTGCCACCGTTTTTTGTTCCCAGACCATCTCACCATCTAATCTTTCCCGTTCTTCCCTTCCTCTCTCTTGTTAGCTCTCTCTCTATTTCTCTCTTTCTCTCTCTCTCTCTCTCTCTCTCTCTCTCTCTCTCTCTCTCTCTCTCTCTCTCTCTCTCTCTCTTGCTCACGCACCCTGTCCCTTCTTCCACCATTGCCTGTGTCTCACTCTTGCGCTCTTCTCTCCCTCTGATGGAGGGCATAAATCATTGTGCTGTCAGTAGCGAGGCTCGCTGGATTATGCAACACCGCCATTCATTTAGAGCCCAAGGAGAGGACCCGTCTGAGACCACCCTCCACCCAGCACGCGCCCCCACCTCTGCTTCCCCAAAATAGAGAGCCTCTGTCTTAAAGAGGGCTCTCTAGGGGGTGATATCATTATGCAGTCATTCTCTCTCTCTTTTTCCCTCTCTATCGGTCTCTTCCTCTTTCCTTTTCTTATTCTGGTTTGTCCTACTTTATTTCTAGATAGCACTCCTGCCTTTGTTTCTAAATGTCAGCTTTGGCAACTCTATTTTTTATACAGACAGTTTGTTTTGCAGGTACTGCTCCAAACCTTTTCCATATTCTTATGCTGGAGCAGCTTCCATCTGCTCTATCAGGCCAGATTGAGCAGCGTTGGGTCTTTTTAGAGGTTTCTGCAGCTTACAAAGCTATTGAAAAGACTGTACAGCATCAGCACAGCTGGCATTATCCTCCTGTGGTAAAGTACTTTTATCTAAAAAGACACAGCACACTGCACTGAACCAGCATCAGTACTTACTATAGGATATTCCTCTTCCATAGACCTTCTGAGTATGGTGACATTCGACATAAACAAAATTGTGGACATAATTGTGATGTTACAAGACCAGCAGCTTGTTTCCATGTGCATCCCAAAACATTAGGCACATTACACATTACTCTGTGTTCCTGTATTTCTCTGTGCAGCAGAGCCTGGTTCTCCAAATGTATCAAAAAAGAATAGTGAAACTTGTGGTTGCACAGGAAATTACCCTTCCTGCAGACCTTTTTAAAACCCTGAGCATGTTCTGTGCACAGGTTGAGTATGAGGCTACAACAGCTGGAGATGCCCCCGCCAACCCAAACCCCCTTTTTGCTATTTCGGAGATCCCCTCTGGCACTGCCTAAAACGGCACACATAATTAGGGCATTAACTCCTACTTAATTGGTGAGAACACTTTTTTTTCCTCATCGGCATGAGAAAGGTCAGCTTCGTGCATTTCCTCCTCCATTGCATCTCAGCTGAGGTAACAGAAGCTTCTGCAGCACTAATACCTTCTTCCTCATCCTCATTTCCCAAGCCTTTTTCAATCCCTCTTTCCCCAGATCGTCTTATGCTTCTTTTTTCTTCACTCCCTGATGTGTGAGATCCCCAACTAAATGGCCTCTTTAGGCATTTGAATAAAACCACAAGGGGAATTGTTGGAAGTCCCTGTGTGGGACATGAAGAAGAGGGAGCCGGAGCCAGGCAGAAAAAGATTTCCCCAGGCTGCTGACTTTGGGAGATTCCCTCCCTCTGTTTAGTTCTTTTCCCTCTCCTGAACCTTTAGAACCAGGCAGAGGGACAGCTGGAGGTCTCTCCCTTCCACCAACCCCAGGGACAGAGAGAGAGCCAGGCACTGGGTTATCCTCCTTGACACTCTTGCTCTTAATTGAGGCAGACTTTGTCCTGAAAGAAAGGTTGGCACAGCCATGCCATGGTCCCTGATGCTTTTGAGCACACTTCAGAAACTGAAACACAAATGCCTTCACTTACTTGCAGAAATGGTTTAGAAAACTGACTCTGACCTTTCTGTCTTACATGTGCCTTATTCTTGCTCGGCCCTCAACAACCAAGGGAGGAAACATGATTGTCTAAACACCAGTCATGACAGTGTAGTAAACGATAGTGTGGCACAGTGTCAGAGAGATAGTCGGGGGCTATCTCTCCTGCCAAGTGGTCCCGGCGGACCAGAATAAATGCATGCAGTCTGGTGAATGCATCCTAGCTCCAGCCTGCTTGAAGCTCCTAGAGCAACTGTGGCAGCTTCTGATTGAGTGGCTCCCAAATAGATCCTGGATAACTTCCAGGATTTCTGTGTATCCATCAGCGCAAGCGCCCTGGATAGCTCTCGTCCATAGCCCTGAAGAATGCCCCCTGTGGGGATGTTTACGTGACGACTTTGTCCACCACCCGCTGACCTTTTAATGCATCCCTATTGGTGTTTGCCGCCACACAGGTGTGGTGCAGCCACTCGCCTGCCTGCCTGTCATTACAATGCAACGGTACCGCTGCAGTGTCCGCAAACAAGACGTGACCTGCGTCCCAACCGACACTCTATGCAGCCCAGGTCTAAGCAGCCTGGATTTGCCTATGCTAGCCCAAAACGTCTGCCTCCTTCTGCTTTGTTTTGGTAATTTGTGAGCAATTTCCTTACTGGGCTCCACTTGGGCGTGAAAGCGCCAGCCGGACAGGGCTCTCCTGCATGTCCAGTTCTGCACTGCTGCCTGCAGACGCCAGTTCTTTGCATAGTGGGGGCCCACGCTAGGTCCCACAGACTGCGCTTTTCCAGCCGGCCGGGCTGATTTGGTTGTAGGGGGGGCGAGGGCGGCGCTTTTGGCAGTGGGCAGCCCACATGCACAGCTGGCACCCAGAGCCTTGTCCCTATTCCTCCACATCCAGATCGGCGCTAGCGGCCATGCCGTGACCTGATCGCAGCCTTCTGCTGCGCAGAACGACTCGAAAAGCATTTGCCTTTTAGTTGGGCTTATCTTCACTTAGGAAGAAGCAACACCTATCCCAAAAGCACACGCAAATAAACATGCATGCACACAATCTCTGTAGGCACATGATGTGTATATCATCACACCCTCTATCAATCTGTGTAAGGACTGGAGTGATTGAGGAGGAGAGGGCAAACGTGAAAGGCAGAGGAAGAGGTTAGAGTGGCAGGCGGCTCTACTGGAGGCCCTGGGGGGGCTGTGCGGGCTAAATTTGGCTCGGTGTGGACCTGCTGGCTTTGAGAGGCTAGATAATAGCAATCTGGGAATGGCAGGGGCTGGCAGGCAAGTAGACAGCGCTGAGGCTGAGCATTCCAGCAGTCAGGATGACACGCACACCACACACCTTAGTATTTGTCACCACACTGGTTACAGTACCAGTTCTTCAAAATAACGTCCAACACCTCAACGCATTTTGTTTAGTTATAGCTATATGATTATGTTCCAATCCCCATAACGTAAAGAACACACACACAACACTGTTCCACCATTAACATGCTGTATAACAAATATAAACTAAATCTATATTAGTACACTGGTTTCTGCCTCCGCATTTCTCTTTCTATGACCCACAGAACGACTGCTCAGTCTATTCAGATCGAGTGACAAAAGCAGTTGTGTAATTTGTAGTTAAATAGGTCATGTACATTAAACAAAGCATTATAAATGCATTTCTATTCGGAGTTGCTTCTCCATAATGCACGTCATTGGGCACCTGCTAATTTCTCATCCAAAAATAGTAACGAAACGACCTGTTTAATTTGATACCGTGTGTTCATCTATCAGCCATATCCCCACAGCTATCTCGGCCTCCAATGCGGAATATATCTTTAATTTTCTCATGTTCCACTTCTGGTGTAAACTAACATAACTCCTCTTACAACAAGATTATTATTTATTGTGTGTTAGGTAAAACTAAAAGAATATATAAGGCATATTGAGAGTGGTGTAAGGGAGGAAAAAACACGGAGAAGCAAGTGTATTCAATATGTTGTCTTTTTTAAAGTACCACTGCAAACCCCTTACAGTTGTGTGTAGCTAAGCATACACTCACAAGCGTGTAGACATACACACAAACATACAAACCCACACACACACACACACACACACACAGTGTTATTGTACCCCCTGCAAACCTGTCAGTCCTGCACAGAGCCGGCTAGAGTCTAGAAGCTGATTGACAAGTGAAGGTTCTTTAGACGAAGAATTAGAAGGTTGATTTTGGTGGGTCATACCCTCGTCACTCTGCTGCACCACACATACTGTATTTTTCCACACAGTGTGTGTAACACATCCATACTAGTGGATGTACAGCAGAATACAGAATATATGAACTGAATATAGTCTTTAAAAAACTCATTTCTCAAGACCTCACAGTTTAAGTTCCCTCATCTACCAAAGCAATTGCCCACTAGACTGTTCTCAATGCAATATTAATGGCACTAAATTGTTCCCCTAATTCTTCTGTCTAGCAGTATTTTTTTTTTATTGTGGTGAGTTTAATGAACATAAGGCAGCGTTTTGAGAATTTTTGTAAAACAATGCCTATAGCCTTCATGGCTTTAAATTCTAATGTGGCTTGCAGTGATAAAATGATAGAATAAGCAAGCTGCTATGCCCCCTAAATTGTTTTATGTTAACTTCTTCTACAACTGTAACATTGGAAAAACGGTCAGAACGCTTACTGGTGATTACAAAGCTGAATAACAGCAACACGGCTAACAAAGCAGATATGGAGAGAACCAGAATTGTATAATGCATGAACTGTCCATTGTTATGACTTGGGTTGGCAATACTTTGTAAAGTAACAGTTAAATCCTTGTGTTAATCAATCACATCTAAATGTAAAAAATGAGTTATGAATAGGTATAATGAGACACTTCAGAGAATCAGTATTCTGGTGTTGTTGAGCAGGGACACTATTTATGATTGGCTGGCTTGTGACAAATTTCCCAGGTGTTGACAGAAGCAAAAGGAAAATGAGGCAGCATGACACTCTCATTATTATTATTAACATTTTATCACTGGGTAAAATGTTCTGCAGTGCCCAGAACAAAATGTTTTTCAAAAGGTATTTACTACGTAATAGGAGGAAGCACTATTGTAAGTAACAGTAATCCATACCACACTTTGCAGGGATCTTTTTGTGTAGTCTGCATCCTAGACCAATCAATAGCTCTAGACACCCACACTCTGAAAAGGCAGGACCCAGTGGCACAGTCTAAAAGGTCCCGCAAACACATGGGGCACAGAGAAACTGCAATTACCCACTTCCCTTCCTGTAGCCAGACCTATAGCAGCCTGCAGGTGTACTGCTCCCACCTCAGCTCAACCCCATTAGCCTCCCCCCTACTTTATATTAACCAGAGTGGCCCACCCCCCAGCACCATCCTGCTGCCCCTCCCTCCCTCTCCCTTGCTCCCCTCACTTCCTGCTCTGCTGCTCCGAGCCCTGCCAACGCGGACTCCCTTCATCAGCCGGAGAGCCAATGTCACTCAGCTGCCTGCCAGCTCTGGACCTCCTGTTTGAAGGCTCATGCCATAGCAATCTTCCAGCTCTTGATAGACTATGACCGGTCACGAAAACAGCCATGTCAGTGGCGGCTGTGGACCACTTATACTTTTTTATTATTATTATTATTTTTTTTGGAAAATGCAGGTGTGTTGAATGTGTGTGTTAACTTTCTAAAACTTAGTCAGATTTTAATGTATTTTGAGTCCAATTTCTGCACCCAGCTTACAAGTTCTGGTTAGAAAACCACTGTTCAGTCTGTCAATCTGTTTTTATTGAATATTTTTTTAACATTCTGGTAACATCACTCATGAATTATTTTTTTTTGTTTTTGGAACGTTACTTTTAACATTACTATAGTGTTAGTATTAGTATAGCTGGGAACATTATGTGGGAAATGTTCTAATATTACTGTGGAGCAAACCATTTTTGTGTTACACATCTTCAGAACATTCCTGGAACATTATTTCTGTAAAACCAAGTAACCAAACAACAAGGATTAAAATAAAAGAGAGAAAAGAGAGAGTCAGAAAACAAATGGTCATACATGATAAACAATAAACAGGTAATGCTACAACTTGGGTTGGCAATACTTTGCCAAATTAAACTTATTTATATACATTTTGGTAACATTATGGTGCAAACCATAATGATATCACGCATTTTCAGAACATACCTAGAGCATGATTTATATAAAGTTACAGACTAATCTTTCAAAACGTTGCTAACAGATTATTCAAAATATTCACGTTAACCGTCTTCTGGGCATTTGAAGGCATTTAAATCCCATACTTAGTGCTTCTATTGTTTATAAGTGAAACTAGGAAAATAATGTAGGAACATGAGACTTACCCACAGCTAGCAGAGAGGAATAATGGTATAGCATAAATAATCGCTGACTAATCGACTTATTGGAAAAACAGTCAACCAATTAGTCGACTACCGAAATACAAATAATTAGTTGCAGCTCTACATGGCAGTATTCTCAGGATATCACACCACATTTAAATTGAATGTTTGTATGCTATTTTATTTATTCAGTGAGGGGGAAAGAATAATGGCAAATTAATTGAAAGCCTGTCAAAAATAGGGTTCAGTAATCAACCAGAGGTTTTATTTTGGTTTCGGCCATAAAAAAAACGAATAATAATAATAATTTTGGTGCATCTCTACGGTGTGTATGTATGTGTGTGTACGTGTGCAGTGGAGGAGCTTGGTCTGAGACACACGACTGATGAGACTTTAATTAGATCATTTAGTGGCAAGGAATTGTTGAGGCAGAGAGAGGCCTTGTTAATGCAGGCATACAGCTCACTAAGTAGCTCTCCCTCAGCCATGGTAATAACATAACCCACCACACACACACACACACACACACACAGACGCACACTTGACAGCTACCTTAAATAACAGCCTTTAGAAGTGAACTGCATTGGCCCAAAAGGGTTTGAAGATTTCACCAGTGAATTTGATGTTTGTCAATACAGCTCTCTCTCAAGTGTGCACTTGAACAAGTAGTTCACATCGACTAATGGGTTAGCATCAGAGCCTACACGGAGCGCACTCCAGGGAGAGCATGTGTGCGTGTGTACAGGTGTTTGTGAGTGTGTGTGTGTGTGTGTTTGTGTGTGTGTGTGTGTGTGTGTGTGTGAGTGTGTCGGATGGAGAGAGATATAGAGTACCGTGGTATTTTTATTAGTGTTTGAGGAATAAAATCTGAAGCTATGCACAACATTAGCCTTGTGGAAATTAGGTCACAGTAGCTCGTTATCACTAATGCTAATTATAGCGATGGCACAGTTTTTCTATGACAGATCATTTGTGTAGATTCTCACAATACACCAGGGCTGCAGTGACTAATCGACTTAGTCGACTAAAATCGATGACCAAATTAGTTGCCAAATAGTTAAATAGTCGTTATTTAGTGATGTATCAGAATAGACCGTATCAGAATAAAAGTCACAAATACAAAAACAATGTAACTATGCCTAATAAAAGTTATTAATAAAAATATAGAAGTAACACAAAATGCTTTTAAAACTAAACGCTGAAAAGAGAGATCCAACACATTTTGGGACAACTAATTCAGCTTTTTTTATGCTTGGCTCTACGTTTTGGCATAAAAAGAAAGAGATTTTTATTTTTTTTATATTAGCAGGAAAGTACAATAAATCAGTGAATTCTTGACCAGAGTGTCTGTCAATGAAGTCATTAAGTTATTGAAGCTATTTTTATTTGATAATTGAGCTTATTCGATTTAGTAATCAATAGATATTCAATTATCAATATAATCATTTGTTGTATCTGCACTGTGCCCATTTGTTGTAGCCGTACAAACACACGCACACACACACACACATTTACAGACTAAAATAGAATTGGTTTCCAGTTTAAACAATCACCATGCGGGACACAGGACAAAACGAGAGAGGAAAAGAGTGTTGTCGCATCAGCCCTGAAATTACATTGTACTTTGAAAGATTGTGGGCTGGTTTTGCAGGAGCAGCGCTGTCTCATTTGCCCCTGTTTGATGTGGAAGTGTGTCTAGAGGAGAGGAAGGCACTCCATCTCGCCTCTAATCGAATGGCTGGAGGAGCCACAACGCCGATGACCACCTGCCCACAGCCCACACTTCACTGATCTGCTCTCATTGAGTCCTCCGCCAGCCCAAATCACAACACAGATCGCACCCTTTCCAGCCCGTGCTGCCGCACACTGCTCCATGCCTTCAGCCACAGGGGCTTCATCCAGCCAGAGCACAGAACTGCATACGGCCTGATCATTTATATATTGCAAAAAGCTTAAGTAAACAAACTGAGATTTTGCAATAGTAACAATTTTCCAGTATCTTGCAGCCATAATGTGTATATAGCATGTAGTGTCTTTGAGTGTACACATTCAAAAAACATCACAAGCAGACTGTGTCAAAATATGTCAGTATTTAAAAATGAACAGACCATGTTAAAAGACACTTCACAGCATCTGTGTTACTGAAGAGGATAAAAAACTCCTAAATAAATAAGCAAATGCCAGGAGTTATGGATATATTGGTGTCAGTTTCACAGAATTTACTTATTACCTAATATTTTTCACTGCAGGTTTACCTTATTCATTTGTTCAGCGCAACCACATGGAATAATGGAGCAGTAACTTTAGCAAGTCGTCATTAACGTATCACAAACAAAAACATTGCAATATATCTCAGTATCGATAATTTGGCCCACCCCTATCCCAGAGTGGAGAAATGTTTACACAATTTCAATCTACTGCGCATTGTTAATTCTCTCATCTATTCTATTCCATCCTCCCATACTCCATGCTGTCTCTCCGGTGGATTGCAGGGCCCTGGGTGAATGCAGTTTGAATACGCAGCATTGTCTAAACATATCGGCCTGCCAATCAGTCACCGCCGAACCCCGATAAGAGAGCTCTTGTATTATTGAGTCAACAATTGGGAGGTTCTGTCAGCCTGAAGATAACACCTGCTTATTCCTCTTGAAGGCACGGTGGAAGAAAGGAGCCGTCCGCGGCCGCCTCGTATAACCGCTTCAATTACCATAAAACCACCACCACAGTCCGGCCTGTGAGGACAGCTGGGCTGCTGGACGAGTCGGGCGCAGCTGTGCCGGGATGGGTGTGTGCAGGGAGGAGACCATAAGATAGCAGCATGTTTCCAGTTATGAATTCCAACATTTCAATTACTCGCTTGTTGCTCTATCGTGACTCGGTGGCCTCTTAAAATTTCAGGCTCCAATTCTGATTGGGCCACGGAATGAAACGCGCCACTTCATTAAAAATGGCCAGGCATGCTGCGCTATTATGGTCTTGTAATAGTTCTGAAATAGCGGAAACACTGTACAGCAATTCAAAAGGACTAAAAGGAAGCTTGTGTGTCTGTGGATCTATTCAAAACTGCTAGACAGTCTGTGGTACCTGGGTCATTTGTGTGGAAATGGTTTGTTTTCTGGTTGACTGACTGTCACACAGCCCTATTGTATATATTGTAATTTTTCCTAAGCATTGAGAGATATGAGTTTTAAGTCATATTGCCCAGCCCACCCCAGCTAGTGTCTGTGTGTGTGTGTGTGTCCTGCACTTCATCTGATTCTTGTTTGTGTTTGTTTTGCCCTTGCAACCAAAGTGTGAATCTGTCGATGGCACTCAGCGCAGATTCTTTTGTATCCAGTAGGAGCACTCTCCAGCTGTTTGAAGTGGGAGAAATCCAATGCTGATCCGATCAAACAGCATCCAGAAATCGGCTCTCAGCAATATTCCCGCACTCCAAATGATTGTCGTTCATCACTTCATCTATTAAGTTGCCTGAGCGTTTGACAGCTAGCCATTGATGCCCCATCGAGATGCAGCCAAGCCGGCCTGTGAGGAGTGGTGTTTGTACATATGTGGACAAAACTGTTGGTACCCCTCAGTAATATATATATATATATATATATATAAATAGTTTTAAATGAACAAACTAATTAAACTGGCCTGGTCAAAAATGGTGGTACCCTTAACTTAAAACCTTGTTGCACAATCTTTTCAAACTTTTAAGGCAATCGCTGCATTCAGTGGGACTTCCAGGTATCCACAGGTATTGTGGCCCGTTCCTTATGAGCACACTGCTCCAGCTTCTTTAACAGAGAAGTTATCCAAAAGCAGTGTGTAAGACTGGTGGAGAACATGCGAAGATGCATGAAAACTGTGAATAAAAACCAGGGTTATTCCACCAAATATTGATTTCTAAACTCTTAAAACTTTGTGAATATGAACTTGTTTTCTTTGTATTATTTGAGGTCTGAAAGCTCTGCATCTTTTCAGCCATGTTTTATTTTCTACAAATACTTGCTCTAAATTATAATATTGTTGTCCATATTTTATAGAATAAAACAACAATGGTTATTTTACTCAATCATAGTCCAATGAGACACTGATTCAGAAACTGAAGTAGTCTCTTAATTCTTAATTCCTTCCAGAGCTGTATATAAATATGTGTGTGTGTGCGTGTGTGTATTCATTACAGTGTCTATCCATATCTCTCTTCCAAAGCATTTATTTTATGAGCTTAACGTGATAATTAAGGAATGAAGATAAGTGGGTAATTCTCTGCAGCTCTGAATATGTTTTTCTCTGTGCTGTATCCCGGCTGTATCGTTCCCTCCTGCATGTAGGGAAGCAGTGCGGACCACAGACACATCTCCTCAGTCCCCTCGCCCCTCCTCCTCCTGGTCATCTTTTAATAGTTGAAGGCTCATTTGTTAACTGGGAATAGCCGCTTTTCTCCTTGTCCCCCCCTCCCGATGTCCGTGCCCCCCGCCCCCTACGTTTGTGTGAGCTTTGGAAATATAATTTTCAATTTTTAATTTGATTCATTTAGATTAAAATCATTAATCAGGACTGAAAGTGAGTTAATTTTCTGGAAAATAAATGAGCTTGTTCAGATGACTCTTTATTAAGGTGTGTGTATGTGTGTGTGTGTGTGGGGGGGGGGGTTCGATGTAGAAGGTCTCTTCCAGGTATTGAGTTAGCCCTAGAACAGGAGGTAGGGAAAGACTGAGAGAGAGAGATACCTAGCTCAGCTCTTCTCTGTGTGTATGTTCATGCAGCTGGAATGGTTCCAGTGATGGGATCAGCTCCAGCTGAAGCAGTGCGAGTTGTTGTGGAGAAAGCTGCTCAGGATCTCCTGCAGTTCAGCTGCTCATGGTCACTCTCTCCACTGCCTTTCAGCAGCACAGCCTACAGAAGGAAGGCTCACATGTCTGCTGGTTCAGTAGCTGAGTTCCAAAGCCATCAGCAGCTGGAGTCTGAGAGAGCACAATTGGCCATGCTCTGTCTGGGTGGGTAGAGTAGATGGCGCTCTCTCCTTTTATCACTCCTAATGTAATATTGATCTGTTAGCTGATGTATCAGAGCTGGGGATCCAGCGCTTTCCTCAAAGAACAGATCTAATGTTGTATGTCCAATACTGATATTTATGTTGGTTTGTCAGAACATATTGGTGATGAGTGCTCTTGGTGATGAGTGCTCTTTGCCAATTTGCTATTGTAAAAATAGTCCCAATTTTGCTTAATTTCCTCATACCTGCAAATACTCTGTATTTTGTAGTACTGTTACATTAGCAATGCTGTATTACTGTAGAATTACTATAGATTTCAGCATACTGCATGCATGTTGTTTGATGCACTCAGAAAAGTACAGAATCCCACAGTAGTGGCTTCATATCATATTTTAAAACACATTGTCCAGTTCTTCTACTGTGATCAAAATCAACGGCTAACGCCCTTCACAAACTTACACGCTCACGCACGCCAAACCTGGCTTGTTTGTCAAGATGGTCACGTCTGTTTACTCATCGGTGGTCAGCACATTTTCACAGGATGCAAATCCTCAGCGAGGGCTGAGCTGAGCATGAGCGGAAATCTTTCACAACACACTTCAAAGCACAAAAAAAATTCAAAGCAGCCGGTTCCGATGTCCGCAAATTCAAAGCGCCGTGTTCCGATATTTAGCTTTTGCAGCTGCCCACTCAGAGTGCTGGAGGCCCCGCCAGAAATTCTGAACAGGTCTTCGTGGAACATCTGAACACACATAGAGCCGCACAAGACAAACGCAGTCAATATTTGCCTTGCTGTGTAATTACATTATAGCTGATAAAAATATACAGCTCGGCCTATACGGATTTGGATAGTGATTGTTTTTTGTTGTTGTTTTGCCTTTGGACAGCAGGTTTGTGGATTTATACTGAAGCATTTAAGATGGACTTTAATCCAAGAAGGTTACCAAAATAGTGGTGAGCAGTTCCACGGTAAGGTCTGAGTGTTGAATTGGACTTTGGTCATTTCCTCACTTCTTAATCAATTCTTAGCGTGTAGATTAAAAAGTGTTGATACGAGTGAACAGGCCATATCTCCTGTCAAACATGGTGGCGGCAGTTATGCCATGGAAATGTATGATTGCTAATAGATCTAATGTATAAAGAGCTATACTTTCTGCTTTGAATCTCTTTTCAACATGGTGTGCTTAAGTGAGCCATTGATTATTTATTGCTTTAAGCAGCAGAAAGATAGAAATTTCTCTTTTATGCATGTGGTGTGCACAGTGGTGTGCACTATATGTACAGCTTAGTGGGCTACATTTACAGCAACAGCGCAAATAAATTCTCATTGGATTAAGAGATTGAGAGTCGCTAACACCCGTCCCCATAGTCCCCATTTCACCTCCATATCTCTCTCTCTGTCTTTCTTTCATTCTCCATCTCTTTTTCCCTACATCCCTGTGTCTCTCTCTCCTCCTTTCTCTCTCCTGGTGAAGATTTAATAACTCGTTCTTGCGGGACTCAGGGGATCTGGCAACCAACAGTCCAGTTGCTCGGCCGTGTTCATTTGTTCCTGGCCAATTTGCATCTGATGTGGAAACTGGCGATTCTGCAGCCAGCACTTCACTCTTCCTCCCAGAATGGGGGTGTCCCCCACACAGCGCAGAGTCCTGGCTCTCACCACGTACTTTGTTTTCTTCTCTGCCGGAGTGGCACAGTTTGGGCCTAATAAAGGCACGCGTAGAGGTGGAACAGTACTGCTGAATGAGGCAGCAGGTGGATGTTGATTTTATGCAGGGAAACAACACAACTCGCTCTCTCTCAGAACTGCTGGAGAATGTGAGCAGTTTGTTTTTACATTGTTTCTTGTACTGCTGAAAGCATTGTATGCCAGGTACGCACTACACAACTTTCAGAGTCAACTTGCTGTCTTGTAACACGGAATATTTTTTTAAATGTGGGACACAGGGTCACGAAACACAATCTTTCACCAGGAGGAACTCACACAGAGTCACTGAAGAAATAATAAAATATTGGGAATTAGAAAATAGATAAGGATCACTGTGTATAACCTCACCCTCTGCTTTCTCCTTACAACTTGGGCCCTATTGTAAACCTTATGCAAGGTGCGTTGCAATGCTTATTGCTACCTTACACCTTGTCCAAACTTTAACCCAATTGAGAATCTTTGGGATGTGCTGGAAAAGGCTTTCTGCAGTCATCAGACTCTACCATCATCAATCTTCAATCAATCCTTGTGAAAAATTAATGCAACATTGGATTGAAATAAATCTTGTGACATTGCAGAAGTTTATGGAAACAATGCCACAGCGAATGCACACTGCAATCAAAGGTGATCCAACCAGATATTAGTGTGTGACCTTTTTTTTTTTTTTTTTTTTTTTTGATGGTGACTTTTTTTAACCAGGTCGTGTATATCAGTATTTTCTTTGACATATTGATATGAGATATGAGTTTTTTAGTCATATCACTCAGTCACCCATCCCGAGTATAGAGTCATCTATTGTGACTAGAGACTTTCATGTGAAGTTGATGGCATCTTCCCTGGAAGCCTCCTGTTCTGTTTCCTTTTTACAGTGAACCGGTAATCTGGCAGGCTTAACTCCTAGCTTGATTGAAATCCTTTCCGAAGGCATGGGTTTGTCTTTAAAGGGGGGGCAGGGTGGGACGGGACGGAGGCTTACAGGCCGTGCTGGTGTTCTCGTACTGGGGAAGGTAGGGTATCAGCTTCTGTCTAATAGTCTAAACAACCTGGCTTAAAACGAGGGATGGATGTGTACAGTAGATGAATGGAAAGATGGAAGGAAGGATGGAGTAGCGTAATACATCCTAGTTTACCAATGGCTATTCTAAGCCAGATCGTAATGGAAGGCATGTATGCACTACTAAACTGACGGCCGGTGCCCCCCTCTGTGCTCAGTGTGAGCTCCACACACTGTACATGCTTTCAGCCTGCCTGATCTAAGTACGCTTCAGCCCCCTGTTAACCCCTACAATACTGTTTTATTTAGCTTGAAAGAATATCTGACCAGGTGGAGGAAGCTTGTTTTCGGACATTGTTTTACTAAGAGTCACCATAGTTACAGACACTGATCATAACTGGAACATAACTTATGACTGGACTTAAGAGCATATGCTTGGCATATCACGGAGCAGCTGACCTTCTGTTAGCAAGTGTAGAAGTGTCAGCTGCTGAAGACTTCCATATTTACAGTCAAAGGCGCCATTCTGATATTTTGGAGCATGGCTAGGTCTAGATATAATGTTGGAGAGTCTACTGTTGAGTGCTTGCTACGATAGCATAACATGAATGCATATTAGTTCTGTATACATTGACCCCTTAACACGTGACTAATCTAAAAACTTAAACATATAGTCTGAACCAGGGGTGTGTAAAGATGTGGGACTCATATGGGACCCAGTTAATTATTATTATAGGATTTTATTTAATGGAATATTTAAAAACAGGGAAACAAGAGAAAATACTGGTTCCAGTGACCAACTCTAATGCTAATCACTAGCTTTTACCATGGACATGGTAATGCAAATGAATTACATTTAGCCCCAATTTATTGCCGTAATTTATTTTTATACAGAGCCTGAAAATCTATACCAATCTTTACCAAACACTGATTATTATAAGTAGTAGTAAGTAGTGTAACTAATAGTATATATAGTACCAACAAGATTGCAAGATTATAACAAGGTTTCTTCATTTAGGGCAAATACAAGACAATACAAATATTTAGTGCCCTGATGTCTGTATTATGATCCATATCAAGCCATGTTGCTGTCAGAAATACAACAAGAGGGGCTTGCTCCTGCTAATAGCTTAATCAGTGCTCTCGCCGGCAAAACTCCCTCTTATTTTATTGTCACTCATAAATATCCATTACCTCATAATTTAGCAGATAGCACCTAATTTATTCCATAGTATTGGTCCTGCATGCTGTTTCAGACATGGTTAGGAGGCTACTGTAACTATGAACAATTACAGATATTGTTTTATTTAGCCTGGCTATTAAAAATCTGCCAAATGCACATTAGATTGAAACCATTCTTTGGCCTTTTTAGATGCAACTTTTTTATCCATACTATTAGAAAATGTATTAAAATGAATACTGGAATATTAATGTTTGCAATTGTTTGCATAAGAACATATCAAATAGTGAACCCTGAAAGTGAGCTTTTGCCATCTTCTCATCTTCTTTACTATCTTAACTTCATTCCCTTCCTCGACTGGTCTTGTTTCTCCTGATACGCTTTCTGTCAGTGGCACAGGGGCGCTTACGTCACAGGACTCCGGCCACGTCTGACTGATTAATTTTTTAAAGAGCCACAACTTGCCGGTAGCTTGATTGCTTCACACATGCTCCCTTGTAAAAGCGCTGCAGACGGCTCGCAGGATTCCACGCCACCTATGAAATTCAAAACAAGCCTCGTAAGATGTTTATGGTCATCTGTGGGGTTCTAGTAAAGAGGAAAAAGGTGGATCATTTAAAATGAGGCAAAAATAAAATTCTTATATTCACAGCTCTAAACAAGACTGCTGTCTGTCAGCTTAATTAAAGCAGCAGAGTGCCTTGTAATTTGATGTGGATTTACAGAGGTATGAAATGAAATTGTCTGTTCTGCAGCAGGAAGACAGCATTGCTGCATGAACACACTGTAAATGATGATCTAGAGCAAGGTGCCCAAACCTGGTCTCTTCAAAGGGGCCATCAGAAAGTTTATCAGATTCCCCTAATCAAGATTCCCCTGCTCAATCTGTTTAAAAAAGTCTTAATCCTATCTCCCAAATATCTTAAACATGCAAAAGACTTTTATATATTCAAGTTTCCAAATATTCAAGTTAGATTTCTTTGATGAATTAACAGATTTTAACAGTGTTCATTTATTCTCTAAGTGGTATTTAAAAGCCTGCTCAGACATATAGAATGAAGTATAATTTCAGTACATTTATTTTATAACAGATAAACAATACTTCATTCTGAATTCTAAATTCTGTGTGTCTTCTCTGGTTTCACTGAAAACTGATCAAAGCTGAACCGCATGCAGTGCTGTACATTAGTAGAGGTCCTATCTTTATTGGAACAGTCAGTCCAGAACAGCTTTGGCAGCCTGCACTCTGTGGAGCTATGTTATTTTTCAACACCACTTCATAGCAGCTCATAGATACGCAGTCAAACAAACTGCCGGCAGTCGTTTGAATCCACACGCGTGTGAAACCCAATCTAGCACTAGAGGAACATGTGCAGCACGGCGCCTCGTAGTTTTATAGTAACAGGCCAATAGTGAACACTTCACAGGACAGATGCATTGTCACAGAGAGCAGTATGGAGTGGGCGAAGTGCAGGAGGCGCCTGTTCAGTAGCATTGATTTCCAGGCGACGAGGTTAGCGGAAAAAACTAGCCATAACTGAACAATCAGCACTTTAATCTGGGGACGAGAAATGTATTTCTAATATTATACCATCACTTCAGAGATGACGAGATGATGAGGTGAAATAAAATTTAATCATAATTTCATTCAGAAACAGAAATTTCAGAAAGATTAAAGTTTGAAGTCATTGAAGATCTCTTGATATAGAGAAAAAGAACACAGCATTCTGAAACAAACACTTGCTCCCCACAGTAAAATCTGGTGGTGGTTCCATCATGCTGTAGGGCTGTGTGATCAGTGCAGGTACTGGTAATCTTGTTAAAGTTGAGGGTCTCATGGATTTCAGTCAATATCAGCAGATTAAGAACAATGTTCAAGAATCAGTGAGAAAGTTGAAGTTGCTGGATACTTAAACAAGACAACGACCCTAAACACTAAACACTGCTCACAATCTACTAAAGCATTTATGCAGAGAAACAAGTACAACATTCTGGACCTGAATATTATAAAAAATCTGTGATGTGATTTAAAGTGGGCTGTTCATGATCAGAAACCATCAAACCTGACTGAACTGGAGATGTTTTGTAAAGAAGAATGATCCAAAATACCTTCAACCAGAAGCCAGACTCTCATTGGAAGCTATAGGAAGCGTTAAGAGGCTGTTATTTCTGAAAATGGAGGATCTACTAAATATTGATGTAATTTTTCTGGTGGAGTGCCCCAATTTATGCACCTGCCTAAATTTGTTTAAAGAGTTTTCGCACACTTTCTATAAATCCTAAAAACTTTATTTCACTTGTCAAATATCACTGTGTTATATCATCTGCTGTATGATATGTTTAACATGATATTTAAATGGGTATGAACAACCAATGATTTCTAAAGTAAAATCATAAAAAAAATTATCATGGATGCCCAAACCTTTTTCATACTTCTGTGTGTTCCCACAAAAAGGATATACAGTATATTGTCGTGTATACTGAACCATGTCTTTTTAGAGCTAGCTTAACTCAAACCCCCAAACACCACGTCCATACCATCCTCCTACTGCATTATAATAATAAGGTTTGACTGTTTCTTGCCTGGTGAGGAGCTGTTTTTGCACTGTTTACTCTCTAGCTGTTGGAGGTGGCGAGGTACTGCAGTAAACTTGGACCTGAGTGTTAGTAACCTGACCAGGCTCATAAAAGCCACATAAATCTGGGCGGCATTAGCCAGGCGGCAGATGAGGGGGGGGAGTGTGCGAGAGGAGAGGAGGGGTGGGCAGGAGGTAAGATGTTGCCCGGGCTCCAGGTGATGCCATTACAAGTGGGGGGCCGCTGTAGCAGTGAATTAGCACAATAAACCTTCCTCCACACCCCACAGCCTCAGCCCTGCAGCTAGGCCCCGGTCCAGTTACAGCAGAGCCCTGTTAAAGTGAGGAGCTGTCAGCATCTGAGCACTGCGTCTCACTGCATATATATCCTGCGCTGGCATCGGGATGCTATGAAGGTGAAAGGACATCTTTTTTTAAGACCTTTGTCTATTCCTGTGTACAGTAGGTTTGTGCGTATGTGTGTATGTGTATGTGTGTTTGTAGATGTGTATGTGTGTGTGTATGCTCCCTATCATCACCACACAATGTGAGAACAAACTGTATGAAGGATCTCTCTGGTCCTGTAGAGCAATGCCAAGCTCTCAGTGAACGGCACGGTCATGGCCAGGGCAGAGATAATTACTGTTTGTTTATTAAAAGTATGGCCTATATATACATAAGACTTTAAAATTAGGGGACATTATTAACAATACTTATGACAAAAAAGCCCAATTCATTATTATTTGCAATATTCTTAAGTATTAAAATGTCAGTTAATAATCATTTGAGTTCTTAACCTTTTTTTGCTCATTTGCTCCCATTTTGCATGGCAAATTACCCAACCCACTCATTAGGACTTCCCCCAACACCAGAAGGGTGAAGACTGATGCATACCTCCTCTGACACATGTAAAAACATGTCAGCCACTGCCTCTTTTTAAACTGCTTGCAAAGTAGCATCACAGAGCACTCGGAGGAAAGTGCAGTGACTCGGTTCTGATACATCAGCTCACAGACGCCTTGTGCTGAGCGACATCACCCTTTGGAGTGATGTGGGGAGAGGGCACTTTCAGGGCTCCGGTAGCTGATGGCAAGCTACATGAACAGGATTCGAACCAGTGATCTCCTCATTATAGTGGCAGCATATAGTCCGCTGAACCACTCGGAGCCCTGGGTCTTTAACCATTTAACAGTTCTAATCACTGTCGTAAGTACTGTTAATTGATGTGCGCTTATTATAAAGCGTTAACTATGTTATATTAAATACTAAAAAAGAGACACTAGTTTTATATCTGACTGTACATCAGTTTTTACTGTCAGATATTGTCACCTTTCTGTCGATAGTAATTATTAATCACTAAGCGATCGTCCATTTCTGCATGCAGTTGTGCATTTTGAGCTGATTCAAACATAACCGCATTCCAGTGCCATGCGCATATTAATTGTGGTCCTGGGACCGGCCCAGCATGAAGTCCTGTCCAATTCCACTCTCCCGCTTGTCGGCTACATGAAACGGCTCCTGGGCCACCTTTAAGTGGTTTCCACGGAAACCACCTATCCCCCGGAGAGGTTTGCATAATTAAATTAAGGCTCTTTTGTATGTCAATTAATTAAAAGCGGGGGACAGGTCTTTAAGGCGCTGCACTCGGCCGTATCAGCCGTTTGGTGAGGGGGAAGTGGAGCGGATTTGGAGTGTTTTCGCAACCGTCGCACCTCAGTGCCTTATCGGCCCCTCGTGCTGTAGTTGCGGGGGGAGTATTGGCAGCTGCTTAGAATGATGAGAGGAAAACTATGAGGAAGAAAGAGGCCTACAGACGTCTTACTGAAAAGCAACACTGGGCAATATATCATGAATATATGTATATATTCGAAACTGTCTATTAAAAAATATAAAAATTGTGATATTGTAATATCATCTCATATTATTTTAGTTTTCATCATAATAAACTAATTTAACCCGAGCAGGTAATTGAACCAGTGCAGTATCATCTAGCCTATAAATCTTTACATCATACTATTAAAACATATGTCAAAAACTTAGATTCTAAAAGATATACAGTATTTACAGCATAAGTTGCTGACTGATGTTAAGTTCACTGCATTCAATCTGAGCACAAAGGACAGAACACTATAGTATACTATAGGCTTGCAATGCCAGTGTTTTATGTCATGGCTTTTGTACTGTTAATTTCCATATTGACTGAATGAAAGAATATATAAGAATTATATATTGTGATATAATTTTGGCCATGTCGTCCAGCACTACATCTATCTATGTGTGCATTAAGTGTCCTTCATACATGATTATGTGAAGGATTGTTTTGATTAATCTGAACAAATGAACTGTTGAGGTGACATGCTAATACTACAGATAACGAACAATGATTAGAAAAGGATCAAGAAAGGTTAGCCTGTAATGTTGCAATTTGTAATAGTTTGCATTACAGCAGCATGTTACACATAATGTTCCCAGCTAGACATATACTTACATTATTGAAATGTTATAAGTAATATTCCCAAAACAAAAAATTTAAACAAGTGTCGGAGGTTACGTTTCAACAATGTTACCATTGCAGTTAAAGATGTTTCTAAGAACATTCAGAAAACGTTCTACTAACCAAAAATGTGAACTGGGAGTGCCCAACATTGTACAGCCTGTTCTGACTATTTTTTTAAATTTACATTTCTAACCTGCATTAAAAACCTATAGCTGATATTATTATAAATGAGGAGTTGATCCGTCTGATTGTATCTGTTGTGGTTTAACTTTTAATGTGGCTTTAATCATTATCTCTTTCTCTTAGTCTTTCTAACACACACACACACACGCCCGCACACAAAGCACCAGCAACACACGGGCAGCGAGCGTGAGATGGGCAGGTGTGTGTCTGGACATCACATGGAGAGGGCGGCCGTGGCCCTATCTGTCAGCAGCTGACCATCTCCTGTCTGCGGCTCTGAAATGGCCACTGACAGCTGCTGCTCGGTTTGGTCCGACCCGCCGCTCGCCGCTCCCTCCGTTCCCTCGGCAAAGTGACAGAACAGCCCCGCTTCAGAGTACCGTGCTGCACCTCCAGCCACAATACTAAAATGCTAACATGCTAACCATGAATTAGTGCTAGTGGGGACAGGTTACTGTGACAGCATGTGTTAGCCACACCATAGCTAGCAGTGTTAGCATTCCTCTGTGGAGCGTTGGGTTACATACCTCACGCTTGTTAATGGTGAGCGCGTGCGCCGGGGCTGGTGTGATTTTCACGTTGCCTGTGTTTGTCTTTCAGGAGTGCGGCTGGACCGGGTGCGCGGCGGCAGACAGAAATACAAACGCCGGATAGACGCCGAGAACAGTCCTTACCTGAACCCACAGTTGGCCCTGCCTCCCAAAAAGCCATGTGAGTGTGCACACATGATTTTTTAATATCATGAACATGCTGACAGAGTAATTAGCACAGAAACACTTTATTTGAAGGGTCACTATATAAAGACTTCTTAACACATTCATGAATATTGAAAAATGCATTTATAAAGCATTATTGGAATACTTATAAACAACTTATGCCATTACTCGCAACGTTAGTTTAAAGGCCTCAAAATCATTCATACAGTTATGTCAATGTGTTATGAAGCCTTTATATAGGTGACCATCAATAAAGTGTAACCTAAGATTTAATACAAATTATTTTTCAATCCACATTCACATTCACAATCTGTATGTGTACATATTGCATATACTATACAAAAATTGAATAATAAATATATATCATAATGCTTAATTTGTCCATTTAAAATATTTTATTATACTTTTTTTTTGCATTTTTATGGCTTTACACCTTTTTCACATCTGTATAAATTAAAAAAAGTCCAAATTAAATAACAGTGCACTGCAATCCACTGTAGCCTCAGTATCTATACTGTAGTCATTTTCATTGCAGTGGGGAATAAAACGAGAAAAAGAAAGAGAGAGAGAGAGAGAGAGAATGAGAGAGAGAAACACTCACAGATGTGCTATGCGACAGAGCCAATAGACATGGGATGTGTGTGTGTGTGTGTGTGTGTGAGAGAGAGAGAGAGAGAGAGAGAGAGAGGGCCTAATCCGGATTAAATCCAATCTGGCAAAGACATCAAACCCGCAATACCGGCTCTTCCGCACTGTCTGACTGCTCGGCAAACAGACAGCACGGCAGCGCTTAACAGATTTGGCCCTAAAGCCTTTTTACTTAATGCTAGCATATTCTCCTAGAATACAATATGCTTTTATGCATGATAGCGGCAGAAATAATCATAATTATTACAGCCGCAGAAATCATATTAGAAACAGGGCACTGGATAACCTTCCATCTAATCCTGTTGATCCCCTCTGCCAGGGTTAGCTTTATTTTCATCTATCCAGACCAACTTATTTCAGAGCTTATTCTCACAGTCCGGCTCTCTATCCAATTTCATTACTGTGATTTCTTTCCTTTTCTTTTTTCATCCTCGTACCCTTGCCTGGCAGAGAGCTTCCAACGCTGCTGTGGGTTCCTGCCACTGGAGACAGTAGTGTAGATAAAGCTGTACTGCACTGTGTTACATTCTTACACAGTTAGTGGTTGAAGGATTGATTGTGATTGATGATCACAGTTATATTCCAGGGTTAAGGACCAAATATAGGACCAAATCAGGGACTACAATTCCTTCTGGACTGTTAAGTTAGCTTAGGATAGCTTAGCTAACCAGATAACTAATTAGTGCCCATTCCACCAGTATGAAACTTAAATCCCTATCAAATTCCAGCTTTCACCAAGATTACAGCCTTTAATCCCAAATGCCCTTGTGTTTTAGTGACTGTGTTTTGTAGTGCTCTGATAAATCTGTAAATACACCCCCAGTGCTTAACACTGTAGCTAGGTAGCTATGGAAATAACCATTCGCATGGCTAGCTGTTAAAAAAAAGGATATGCTATTTGCGAGTTCTCTACGTAAGATAGGAAGCTAAGATAATGAAACAACCATATAACAAGCAGTTTTATTTAAAATCTCTAAGTTTTCAATCTCATTTCTTTACAGGTGGAATGGGCTCTAATTTGCTAGCTGGGTAGCTATGCTAAATGGTTATGTCGGTTTGTTTTGCCTTGTCAGTTACACAAGATACAATGTATAATACACCAGAGAAAAACAGATTAAGATGTGTTCTAAAAAAATACATTTTAATGAGAACATTAAAGTTCTAAGTAGCATGTATTGATTATTACTGTAAAACTCAACAGAACACCCTAAGCTAAACTATTAACTAAACGATCATTTCAGATATCTACACACACAATATCTATAAATGCATATTTGATCACTTTGTCTAGGCACCAGTGCCAGAAACCCTGGAATACATGCAGTTTATCACGTGATAAACCAATAATGCTTTAGATGCACAAAAGCATTATCACTTTTAGAAACAGGGTGACATATTTGAAAAGTCCTTGGCAGCCATTGGCAGTGCTTTGGAGTAAATGTATCGAGCACTCTGGTGTGTGTGTGTGTGTGTGTCTGTTGCGTGGCTTCACACTTCCCTCCCCTCTCTAAACGGGTGGGGAGGGGCTGAGGGCTGAGCGTGGCCACAGCCTTCCTGATCGATTATTTGCACATAACAAAGGCATGGGGGTTTAGAAATTGGGTTGCATTGATTCTAATTAGGGAAACATTAAATAAGATTTACCTAAAGATAGCACAGCTCGCTCTCTCTTTCTCTCTCTCTCTCTCTCTCTCTCTGTCCCCAGGAGTGGAGAGACTGGGTCGATTGATTCGGCACACCCCCCTCCACCACCCCCCTCCTCTCTCTTTTCTCTGCTGCTCTGTCTCTCTCTTTTACTCATTCTCTTCTCTTGTAAAGGGTGGTTAATTGTTTTTAATTCAGTGATGCATTAGGTTTGTGTTTAAACTAGGGGACTGCTGTAGTGTGTCGCTTACGATAATATCAGTAGGGTCAATTGGGGCAGTTTTTGAGCTTTGTTTATGAAATAAAATTATTGATCCATTTATGTAATACTAAAGATTATTTTTTTTTCCTTCATGCATGAATCTTGTATAGCTGTTTAACTATACAAGAACTAGTAGAGCACTTCAGTTTCTGAATCAGTTTCTCTGATTTAGCTATTTATAGGTATATGTTTAAATAAAATGATCGTTGTTGTTTTATTCTATAAACTACGAACAACATTTCTCCCAAATTCCAAAAAAATATACTGTCATTTAGAGCATTTATTTAGCAGAAAATGAGAAATGGCTGAAATAACAAAAAATAATAATGCAAAGAAAACAAGTTAATATTCATAAAGTTTTAGCAGTTTAGAAATCAGTATTTGGTGAAATAACCCTGTTTTTTAATCACAGTTTTTATGCATCTTGGCATCATGTTCTCCTCCACCAGTCTTACACACTGCTTTTGGATAACTTTATGCCTTTACTCCTGGTGCAAAAATTCAAGCAGTTCAGCTTGGTTTGATGGCTTGTGATCATCCATCTTCCTCTTGATTATATTCCTTTGATTTAGTAAAATCAAAGAAACTCTTAATTTTTTTTATAGAGCTGTATTCATAAAATAGTGGTATTTTGTCTTGAAATTATTTTTTTAATTAAAATGTTTGTTTTGCCATTTACTGTAAAACTTTAAGCATTATTGTTTATTGTACAAAATATACAAGTGTTTACAGATATTTATGTTTCTAAATCTGTTTTATTTATACTAAATAAACCCAGTATTTTTCATTGATTTGTAACATCATCAAGGATATCATTATCTCATACAAGTCCTGAAATATTGTGATATTATTCCAAGGCCCACCCCCTAGTTTAGTAAACCTCAGACATGTTGAACTGTACACACACACGCAGACAGACACACACACACACACACTCATTTACACTCACACACAGCCTCTAAGTGTTATATTTGGATTCTGTCTGCTTATCATATTGCACTGCTATAGATGATTAAACACGGAATTAATAGTAAGACTGTCACTAATTACTTCTTCCAGCCTCATTCACGGATGTGATGTGATTTAAAATGTTATTTTTCTTATCTGAGTGTCTCCCTGCCCAGTATAACAAATCCTGTATTAATGACTGAGCACAGCAGCAGCCAGAGTGTAGCTCAGAACTCAGAGCGCTGTTTTATTCGGAGTAAAAGTCTATCGCTGGCCGAATTCAGACCAGAGCAGATGCTTTCCTTGAGTTTTTTAAAATGAGCACCTGCAGCAAAAAAGCAGCTTGTAGTTCAATTTTGTGTCAGGGAGAATGAGGTTGAGCATTCATTCAGAGAAGAAAAGCTGCCAGCGCTTTAACGACTCTGCCACTCGCTCTCTCTCTTATTCTCTCTCTCTCTTTCCCGGAGGAAGAACAGTATAAGTCGATAGCTGGTGTTGATCTGCTGAACTATTTGCTGATGAACGCTGCCTACTCTTTGTGACCGCGCTCGTATAATCCCATTCTGTCTTTTTTTGTGTTTTCTCTTCGGTGTTCAAATACAGTCCCCTTTGGCTGCCTTGCAGATAACAAGATTGTATCACACTTGTTGGTAGCTGAGCCCGAGAAGATCTACGCCATGCCGGACCCCACCGTGCCGGACAGTGACATCAAGGCTCTGACCACACTCTGCGACCTGGCTGACCGCGAGCTGGTGGTCAACATCGGCTGGGCTAAGCACATCCCAGGTAGGATCCAGAGCCCAGCCACACCACTTTCCTTTATACACACACTCATTCATAAAATGATCAGTAGACATCTGTGGACTATGCCACTGGGCCCATAAGTTCTGATCATAAGTGTCTAGAACAAAGTATGAATGTGATACAGTACGTCTAGAGGATACACAGTTATCACATCCCTTAAATCGATCACTGTCAGAGTTGATCAAAGATTCAAACAACACTTTCTCAATGTGTTCCCGACAGCAAGGCCCCGCCCACATTAATCTCCAGAACATAAACCCAATATCACTTTGTCCACCGTCCACACGGGGTAGCTGAGCGCAGTACAAAAACAAGCTAATGAAAAAAGGTAATACTTGTGGATACTAGATTTCAAAGAAAACTGCAAGACTCTTAACCGGCACCTCTTTCAGCGGAAATGAAATTTAAAATGCCAGGTCTGTACAGCTAGGCATGTTTATTTATTACTGTGAATTTTAATTGAGTTGCTAATTGGCTGCCCCCTGTATTAAGTAGTATTGTACACATTTTTACTTTAGAACTTTACTGTGAATATTCTCTGCTAAACTGCAGTAGTGTTTTTTGGTGACATCCCAGACCAAATAAACAGTGTTCTCAAATAAGTATTGTAGTATCTGAGGAGGAAATAGTGTGATTTTACATGCATACATAAAAGTTTTTATTTATTTTCCACAACCTAGGCGGTTTGAATACAATTCTTGATCAAATAATTAAAATTAGCCCCACACACACAGGTTTTATGCATCACAGCAAGATGCATCCATGAGCATGTATTTAACCTTTTGGTACGATCAAAACCATATTACCCGTATCTGAATCTTTCCCATAAGCTGAATAAAGCCTGTGCAGCTTCCTAAACTAAGCTACATCCTGTCAATCACAGACTATCACCCCAGCAACCGCTGACACATTCGTGAGGTCAGCACTTTTCACTCCCTCACTCTCTCACTCTCTCCGTGACAGCGGAGAGGAAATGAGATCAATTTGTTTAGTTTTAGCCTAATTCCTCCGTGCAGAACGGCTGGAAATCTAAAGGAGCAGACGTGGGCCATTTTCTCCTGCCCGGTCGCCTTAGCGGCAGACCTGCTGAAAGGATTGAAAGGACGACATTAGCCACGAACAGTAATGGCTCCACTGACCATTATTGAGAGAAGTGCCCCCTTCACACACACACACACACACACTTTTCTCCACACACACACACACACACTTTCTCTCCTCTCATATCTCCCCCATGTCTCTCTCTCTCTCTCTCTCTGCTGTGCGTCTCCAGCAGGCAGAATGAGGAATTTCCACTAATCTACTTAACAAAGGCCTTCGTTTTGTGCTTAATCTCGAGCCGTGCTGCCGCACGGAGCAGGCTGCTGCCCCGTTCCAGTCCCCGCCTTTTCACAAGAGTACTGCCCAGAGGTGGCTGGCTGTCAGTGCCAGAGGAGGTGGCACTCAGATTAGTGAGCAGTTGGCAGTCAGATTACAGTTATAGAATAGAGATGATAAGTGGTGCAGGTTGTTTAGAATGGGGCTTTGTATTCATGTTGATTTTTAAACTTCTGATTACACTCACACGCTTACTCGCACATCAACAGTGTGTCTCCAATAGAGCACAGATAATTAATGGTCTTTTTTAAGGTTGTTACAGTCGTACATATAACTTTTAGCATGTATGTCAGATTTTCAAGATGTTGCTAAGGCAACACAAGTTTATTTGCATAGCACCTTTGATACAGTTTCAAATTCAAAGTTATTTACATAAACAGGGCTAAAATACAAATACATAAAAACATATTAAAAGCAAAAAAAGGATTTAAATCATTCAAATACACAGTTAAATAAAATAAAATAAATGAATAAAAAGCAAGAAAATTAAACATAATGTATATTCAGAAGAATGGACAATCCTTATTGACAGAATTCCAGAAAATACAGATGACCAGAACTGGTAGGGTTCCAGGACTAAGTTGAGAGAAGAAGAGAGAAATGTTTGATATATGGTTATTCATTTGAAGGGCTTAATCATTCACCCCATTAAGTTATGTTCATAAATAAATAATTGTCTGTTTGCAGAATTTTTACCACATTAAAGACATTTTATATATATTTTTACACACGTTTTTCCACAATAGACCAGCTGAGGTACTGAGATATTAAGTTTGGATATACTATTTGAAAGAATCAGTTGTGTTAACTACTGTTGCTTCTTTTAGAACAATAGACCATTCCATGACTTACTGTACCTGTCTGCTGGACGCTAGCTTGTTTGTTTTCTTGGTACCCATTACCACGTGTAGTGTTGCTGCTGGTAGGGCTGGCACCGGGCATGCCCAGAGTGGCATGCAGAGCACATAATGGACTTAAAGCCGTCTCGGGCAAGAGGAGCAACACTGGGGTTTTGTGTCTGCTGCTCAGTGCCAGATTGCTCCAGGCTGGCCCTAAGGAATGGAGGTGATTTCACCCATAAGCAGCGACAAAGCTAAATCTCTCTCTCTCTCTCTCTATCTCTCTCTCTCTCTCTCTTTTCTCTCTCTCTTTCTCTCTCTTTCTCTGTCTTTCTGTCAGGGTGTATGGCTTCATTTTCCCACTTTTATACACATTTTTTTCTCTCTGTCTGGCTTCTTCTGTCAGATACTCTCTGACCCTCTTCATATTTCTTCATCTCTCTCTCTCTCGTTTTACAGCTCACCTTCATTTATACCTCTCTGTAGTGACAATTTGTTTACAAAAAAATTCAGCTAGGCACAATATATACATATAGTGTAGATAGTGTAGATAGTCATTGTTCAATGAAAAGCAAGTAACTCCATTTTTTTTCAGTTTACAACATAATAGTCTTGTATACTGTGTTAAATTTGTGTCAATAGAAATGCTCCAAATGACCTAAAATAAACTCTTTTTACATTTATTTCCATTAAAGGTTTTTTCTCCTGGAAAGTTGCTGTTAAAGATACCTGTTTTTCATTGGACAGCAATGATATAAAGATCAGGTTCTTTTTTCTTTCTCTGCTCTCCGTCCACTCTTGCTCTCTTTAAGCTCTTCCTCTACATTAGTGCTCACAAGTGAGGGAATCTGTAGTTTGCTTCTTTGTAAAACACGAACAGACTAAAAGTCGGATGCACCTATAGACTAGACCAGTAAAGAATTTGCTGTCATTTTTCAGCCTTTTAACCCCAAACCACCACATTTAATTAAACTTCACAGTTTTGTAGTCAGACTGTTGATCAGAATGTGTTCTGAACAAGATCAGCTATCCAAGATCTCTGTTGAGATAGTTTGCACTTTCTGGATGGCCACATTGGGGTGGGAGCGATTGCTCAACAGAAGAAAGATGAGTATATGATTAGAGTTTAGCAGGCAATTCGGGCTGTGCAGTGTCTCCTCTGTCTCGCTTTGGTTGTCCCACATACTGTTACTGCGTCCTGATGAGAACCTGCTTACCAAAGAGAAGTGACCTTATATCTAGATCTAGTCTAGGCAGAAAGACTTGGTGACCCAGTATTAGAAAGGTACACCTACACAGGTGCCTTATAACACATTAACAAGCATTTAATAATGTATTTATATAAGTCATATCTGAATACATGCATACACTCATGTTCACACAGTAGGGACACCAGCTCAATAAATGTCTCTGCCCCGTCCATGTCCTCTTTATCTGAGAATGCATCCGTCGCTGTTTTGTCACTTCTCAAACTCTCACTGTTTGATGCCCGATTTCTTTGGTACAGTAATTTTTTTTTTTTTAATCAAATTGATGAAGGCCTCCATTCTCCCCGAGAGAGCCCCGAACCAATTTATCGCTCATGATGCAGCGGCTGTGTTGCTAACCGTCGTAACAAACTGTCAGGCCCTCGCGCGGGAGCTAATTTGAAGTCATTAGGTGTGTGCAGCGTGCGGGCAACGATTTGTTACGGCGGTTAGGAGCGCGGCTGACATTTCTGAGCGCCTTCGCTTAAGATCTGTCCCAGGCTAGGAGCAGGCAAATTGTAAACTAATTTAAACATCACTCAGCATTACGGGGGCTGCCGTGGCGGCAGCCTGCTGGATAATGAAGCAGTCTGTGTTTTAGATGCCACGGCTCCAGCTCTTTCACACGCGCTCCAAGCACCCCCATTCTTCGTCCTGACCCTCTTATCATTTACATGCCACGAAAAAAAAGCCTTTGATACGGTGAACCGCATTACTAGAAACCTGCTGCTATTCTGTTTCTAAACCATAACTAGGCTGGCCTGACATCGAGATTCTCCATCTCCATCATCCAACATAGATTTCCAGCATAGACTTACAATTCACCGTTTTATCTGTGAACTATGAAGGAGCAAATATCCGACCTACTGCTCAATCCCTTCAACTCACACAGTGCAGATTTGCTTGAGGAATCTCCTTCCCCAGATTAAAACTTAGCTTATTTTGTAATTTAAATATGTGGCTGCTCAGAGGGAGGTAGGCCAATGAAAAAAAAATAATAAGAAAAAAAAATAAGAAACAAAAATGGGAAGCTTCAAAGAAAATGCCTTTTTTTAACGAAAAAGTTGTTTCCACACACACAAATTCTTCAGGAATTTAGTTGAGGTTTACAATTAGCAATTTTAACCCCCCTCAACTCACACAATGCAGATTTGGTGGAGGAATCTTATTCACCAGATTAAAACCAGAAAATTTAAGATGCGTCTCTCTGCGCTTCATAGGGAGGTAGGCCAATGAACAATCCCTAAATGAAGAAGAAAAGAGGAGGAGGAGAAACAGGGCTGGGAAGCCCCATTGAAAACGCCTTTTTATCTGTAAATAGAATTAGAGTCTTTTTCCCCCTCTTTCCGCCGGGACGAAGTATAAAAAATAAATGAAAACCTGCTGTCATGCAATTGTGACATGCCTTATCGGAGCGGAGGGGCGCACAATGGCGGGCCAGTCGCACTTGACTTGACGTGCGGGTTACAAGAATGGACAGTGCGCGGACTAGCGGGCGCCTTTTTAGCATGACGGGGCGCCCACTATTAGAGAGCCTTTATGGTGGCTGAAATTGCTCAGGCTTCTCCCATTCTTGGTCCTATCTCAGGGACTTTCTCTTCCTTTATTTCCCTTTCAATTTTCGCCGGCACGCGGATAAGCGCGTGCTAACACAATATGATTGAGCTGTAAAATGGAAGCCTGTCGTCTCTAATCTCTTTTATGTAGATACTGAGGTACTGCCACACTCCACTTCATTCCTCTCGCACTCTCTTTCTTTTTCTCTCTTTCTCCATCTCTCCCAGCTACCTGCTCTCTCTCTTTCCCCTCTATTGTTGGGGCCAGTGCATTTGTAATAGCTTCACACGAGGGCGAGAGAGCGAGCGAGAGAGAGAGAGAGAGAGAGAGAGAGAGAGAGAGAGAGGCCGAGGCAGTCAGTGTCAGGAGACTCCAAGTCAAATATTGCAGCTAGCTTTCACGGGCTGTAATAAAGACGATTACGTGCTCGCCGCTCGGCAGCATTGTTGTGCTGCGTGTCGGATTAGAATATTCACACCGAAACCTCGTTACAGCAGGGTGTACCATGAGGGAGGGCGGGGCTGCTCGGAGGTGCTCACTCAACCCCGTCCCGGCTCCTGATTGAGGCGTCATTATTATTGGCTGACCTGTATATAGGCTTAGTCCCTGGGCTTCGATATAGACGAAAGGAATTAAAGAAATCTGCCAAACGAGGCGCCGTCTCCTGCCCCCGGGCTACAGCCCGTCTCAGTGTGGCCTGTGTGTTTCTGTTTTGTTATTTGCTCCATTTATTTATTTCATTCCTCAGTGCTCTCGGGCACGGGAGGCCTCTGAAGAAACGTCTTAATCAGAGCGTTAGAGCAGCGAAGGCCAGGGATTTGTAGAAAGCTTAGGTTCGCTGTTTTCTTTGGCTGTGAGTCCAATTCTGCCTCCTGATCATCGCTATGAAAATGTGCAAAAGGGTAATGCTGCATGAGAAAACTTCTGAAATTTAAAACAAATCAACAGTTTCAACAGAATAAGTTTTTTCATTCATTGAATAAATGAAGTAGCCTGAATACATTTCTTGCTTTTTACTTATTTCACTTTCCACTTATGGCCAAATAAATTTGGTTGCTAAATATTCTGTACATCTCTGCAAACAGTTATGGTCTTATTAAACCTTTCTGCATTCTAAAAAAATATACCAGTATTTATAAGAATTGTAATAATATTGGTTGTTTCAATACATTTACTATGAACTAGCAGAGAAAAAATAGTTGGACTTTTTGTCTCCCTAGTTTCCTTCATATATTTATGTTGGATGGGACTAAATTTGGGCTGTGTGATATTAAATCAGCCAAAGAGCCAATCAGAGTTAGCATATGTTCACTTCACCTACTTCCATAAGGAAAAAAACAGGTAACACTTTGCAATCAAAGAGTATATCAAATAACAATATTTACAACAGTAATGAACATTATTAAATGATTAAAAGTAGTGTGTCAACTAATAATTACTTAACACTAGTTAAGACAATATTAAACATTACTAAATGTTAATGCTTGAGAATCTTCTAAATTATAAGTCTAAACTAATGCCAAATTAATAATTAGTTTAGACATTCTGTGGTAAGTACTATTGATTAATATCTACAAACACACCTGCAGCAGCTCCAGACTCCAGACTTCTGATTTGTAAAGGAAATGTTTTATTCCACTTGATGAGTTGATGAGCTAATAAGATCCAAACTCAAAAATCATTACTTGCAAAACTGAAGGCGACCCAGTTGAGCTCCACCAGCGTGTACTCGGATACACTTTTTGGAGGACCCTCAACCTCTTTAAACCCCCCTCCATCACCTCTCCTATACGAGAAGCACTAACTCCAGTGTTCCCACCCCACCCCCTCTCCAACCAATCTCCAAATGAGGGCTTGTCTGTCACCGCCCCCAGCCTGACACTCTGCAAATATTGATTAATAGATGCCCTAAGCTCCTTTTAGCAAATCAAATTTTCACTTTTAGCCGGGGTTTCGCTCCCTGTGCATTCAGCAAAGTGAGACACACTAAATTAAGTTTGACACTCGGAGAAATCGTCTGCAGAAACAAAGCAAATACAGTGGTGTGTGTGTGAGGGTGTGTATGTGTGTGTGCGATTGTGTGTGTGTGTGTATGTGTGTGTGTTGCAGTAAAAGACTAGGTAGTGGGTAGTGATGATGTAGCTTTTTTAGACTGTACTGTTCACTATTCATCACAGTTGTCAGGTGATTTCCTCAAGCGCTACATTATATCCAGAAGTCAGGCAGCATATCATTAGTGAAATCAGGAGAATTCCAGTAGAATAACTGTTTAACAAACTATATTTATCTCTCTTCTTTATAATTTTTTAAAATCAGATATTTAACCCGCAATCAAAGACAAACTTGCTCACTTATGATTGTCCTTTAACTCTTCCAGTTGGTCCTTTGGTAGAAATATTGGATATTGGAAGTGTTTCTAGTTCTCACTTTCTTTTTATTCTCTCTTTCTCACCTTTTATCCCTTTCTGCCTCTGTCTGTTTCTGTATTTCTGTATTTTAGCTCTCTTTCCCTCTTTCTCAACCTATCTCTCTGTCTCTCTTTATTTCCCTCTTTCTCTAACCATCCATCTC